>NW_026410759.1:0-829 GCF_001194135.2 Octopus bimaculoides | reverse complement strand
GGAAGAAGGGGAGATCCACACCGAGTTCTACATGAAAGCAGCCAGTAGAGCTATGTTTGTCCACTCGGTGCCAAAATAGGATACACGCGCATCCAGAGCAAGTGCAGCAGGATAGAGGACAAGGTGACCCATACTACACACTTCCTAGAGATATTGAAAACCAACGGGTACCCTATATCCATTGTAAATCGGCTTAAGGACCCAAGACGACTAACACGCCAAACACACACACACACACACACACACACACACACACAGACACTCTAAATTAGACTCGTTTGTTTCGTGGGTTAGAGAGATTTGGCTGCAATTTCTTGCACACCATGCTACCACGTTACAGGTATTTCGGGTCCTTTATCGCAAATAGTTGTTACATGGTAGCAGGGCGTACTAGAAATAGCAGCCAAATCATTGGAGGGTGATAGGTTGAATGCACTCAAAAAAACTATTTCACTCTGAGGTTACGAACGGGTCTCTTACGAAATATCTACCGTATTTTAAAAGTTATTTTGACCTTAGAATATTTTTTGAATATACCAAACAAATTTTTTGTAATGGTATTCACTTGAAAATAATTTTAAAACACATTAAAATATTGTCTGTTTAAAGAATGCTAAAATATACATATTTACTGTTCAAACAGATTACATTTTTGAAATCACATTCACTTAGCGATATTTGTAAATGATTAAAATATTGTGTTAAACAAAAGCGAAAATAGAAATTGTAAAGAAAGAGAAATCGTGTTTTTTATTTACGTTGTCAAACCACTGTCCAATAGAAAGATGAGAGTTTCTTCCCTTTCAGGATGAAGATTTTTTTCTGAAAA
>NW_026410758.1:0-421 GCF_001194135.2 Octopus bimaculoides | reverse complement strand
CGTCAAATTTTATGAAGACAATTCGTGTATAGTTCTGAAAATTATATTGAATTTAGAACGATTGTACTCATGAACCACGGACGTTTTTACGAAAGTAAAAAAGTTCATGGAGAAACCGGTATACAATTAATTCTTTATTTTGTATATTTTTCATTTGTCTCGCCCGATTATGTTCTGGTGTTTGCGGAATTTTTTTCTGGAGAACATTATTTTTCTTTTCTTTCTAGCATATCGAATGTCCACTTTAGTGGTCATCCCTTCTTATACGCATGTAATACAATTTTTCTGAATTTTCAGATTTTTTATATGCTTGGCCACTGGTTTTAAATTGATGTTAATTAAATTAATATTCAAGTTATCATCCTCAGTATATAAATATATATGTATATATATATATATTAAGTATATATATATATATATA
>NW_026410757.1:0-357 GCF_001194135.2 Octopus bimaculoides | reverse complement strand
GTTTTTGCCAGATGGTAAGATGCATCTGTATACACACACACACACACACATGTTGCTGCATACAGATAGATAGATCTGAGTGCACACGGAATTACATTGTGTGTGCATGGTGCGAGATATATAAATTCTGTGCACACATACTTGATTGCACATGTATATCTCTAGTCTTTAAACATATTTAAAGCTGTGGTCATGCTGGGGCACCACCATTGACTGTGCTACACTATTATTTGGAACCTCTGATAGGTGGCATTTGGTCAATGAGAGAGTCTGATTACTGCTGCTCTCACCTGCGTTTCCTGCCGTAAAGTAGTCTCATCTGGAACCCTTGACAGGAAGAGACCCCGTTTTGTGTGT
>NW_026410756.1:0-274 GCF_001194135.2 Octopus bimaculoides | reverse complement strand
ATACATACCCACATATAGACATACATACACACGTATATGCATATAGCTGACTTCTACTGTAGCTCCATATTGTACACAGAATTCGGTAGATGGAAAATGTGTAGTGGCCACTTACGCACTTTTGTACTTACATGCACACACACGCATACACACGGATGAACACACACACGCATGAATACAAGCCCGTCGCACACAGACACACACAAATTATGCAAGTGCATATATACATACATACACATATGTATATACACATAGAGAGAGACAGAAACATGCA
>NW_026410755.1:0-284 GCF_001194135.2 Octopus bimaculoides | reverse complement strand
TATAATATAATATAATATAATATTATATACACATATATATATATAATATAATATAATATAATATAATATAATATATACATATACATGTAAATATATAAATAATATATATATATGCACGTTTACTTATATACTTAAACATGTGTATGCATATACATTTGCACAAATACGCGCACACACACGTTTGTTGATGTGTGTGTATATATATAAATATATATATATACACACATATATAAATACATATGAGTATATATATATATATGTATATATATATATATATATATATA
>NW_026410754.1:0-311 GCF_001194135.2 Octopus bimaculoides | reverse complement strand
ATATCTATCGTTCTATATCTCCATATATCTATCGTTCTTTGGCTTCTGGATATAGTATTGGAGAATTGTCGTGCCGATGTCGTCTATTGAGGTAGAAACATGTGCCCACGACTGTCATCTTATCAGAGCATAAGCCTGTCCTGTTCCTTAAGGGCATGTCAACTTTGGGGAATTCTTGATTCAAATGTTTAGCTCCCCTTCTCATAGGGAGATGGTCTTAACTACCATTTGATAATTATGATACAACCTCCAGAAGTGGAGATAATTTGGATCTTTTTTAAAACGGGGGCCACATTTTTCATTAACGAAAC
>NW_026410753.1:0-327 GCF_001194135.2 Octopus bimaculoides | reverse complement strand
TATACACATACATAGTTGGAAATGGATGCGTGGCGTTCAATTAAATAATATAAATAGTATTTATGTATATATACACACACACACATATTATTTATATTATTATTTAATTGAATGCCACGCATGCATTTCCAAGTCAGTTTATCTTAACCTTGTTGATGCGACTCTACTCCATACTGTTTCCTCCCCTCTTTCTCTTTTTGCTTCTCTCGTTGCTCACACGCGACTATCCTCCATCATTCTTTTCCTCACGTGACTATCTTTCTTTCATGCACGGACTTTCTAAGGACTGGACGTCTCCTATCTCTCTCTTCTATCTTTTCTCTTTTC
>NW_026410752.1:0-226 GCF_001194135.2 Octopus bimaculoides | reverse complement strand
GTGTGTGTGTGTGTGTGTGTGTGTGTGTGAGTGTATTTGTGTGTGAGAGTGTGTTTGTGTATGTGTGTGTGAGCACGTGTACAATTACCTGTGTATATGTATGTGCAAGTAGGTGCACGCATTAATAGACCCATATCACTATAGTATATATATATGTAGGTATATGCATACGTATACAAAGATATATATATATACATATTATATTATGTATATATATATGCATATA
>NW_026410751.1:0-294 GCF_001194135.2 Octopus bimaculoides | reverse complement strand
GGCCACGCTCAAAATGGTGTATTTTATGTGCTACCCGCACAAGAGCCAGTACAGGGGCACTGGCAACGATCTCGCTTGAAAGTCCTTACACATGCCGCCGGCACAAGCATAGATACACGATATAGAATAGATACATTATATTGTATAACATAGATATACAGTATAAAAAGATACATAATAAAAGCAGAGATACAAAATATAACAATACAGCACAGGCGTGGCTTTGTGGTAAGAAGTTTGCTTTTGACCACATGGTTCCAGGTTCAGTCCCACTGTGTGGCATCTTGGGCAAGT
>NW_026410750.1:0-290 GCF_001194135.2 Octopus bimaculoides | reverse complement strand
TATATATACATATATACAAACATACATACGTGTGTGTGTGAGAAAGAGAGAGAGAGAGTAGATAATGTTTTAGTCAAATACGCTTTTTCGTCCTGCTTTACACTTTAAACTTTAATATCGCATATTTGACAACTTTTAAACAAGTTTATAATGCTACTTAGTGTTTATCAAAGCGTATGTAGCTACGTGTACTGCATTCGTTTGCCTATGTTATGGAATTCCTGTAGTGTAGTTCCTATAAGATGTACGTATATACATTCATACACTTATATATATATATATATATATAT
>NW_026410749.1:0-384 GCF_001194135.2 Octopus bimaculoides | reverse complement strand
TCATCATAACCGTCATCATCAACATCATCTGCGTCGCAATTCTCCAAATACTGCTCATCGTCGTCGTCATCATCACCATCATCATCATCGTCGTCATCATCATCACCATCATCGTCATCATTACCATCATCATCATCATCATCATCATCATCATCATCATCATCATCATCATCTTCATCATCATCATCATCATCATCATCAGCAGCAGCAACAACAACAATCACCTCCAACATTATTACGATCTGCATTTTGATCCCGACCTCCGCTGCCTCCTTCTACTATTGCATCCTCATCTTCATCATCATCATCATCATAACCATCATTGCCACCATCTTCACCATCATCATCATCACCACCATCATCACCATCATCATCATCATCATC
>NW_026410748.1:0-355 GCF_001194135.2 Octopus bimaculoides | reverse complement strand
ATATAGACGCGCATACATATAAAATTCAGGTAATCTTATGTCTGATAACGTAAAAGCAAAACAAGTACATACAATTAGTGCTCAGGTAGACTTACTGTCTAAGCTCTAACTGGAACTGCTACTAAAAGCAGAAGGATGTTATATCTGCCAAATGAAGATTGGCGATAGGCAATGTTTCCCTCAAGCAGATACGGGTATAATAGAATAAAAGAATAAATAAGCGAAACAACTGGTATCAGATCAGATTGTGACATTGAAACATCCACAAAATATGAAGATAGAGTCGAATATCACAGGAGTTTGGATATAGAAATCTTGCAATGTTCGATTCTACTCTCAAAATTTTTTCAAAATT
>NW_026410747.1:0-401 GCF_001194135.2 Octopus bimaculoides | reverse complement strand
CATGTATATATATGAATGAATGAATGTAGAGCTTAAGTGAATTAACACTTGAAAATGAAAAAGATATGCTGAATATGCTGTTTCATATACACCCACACACACATACGCATGCACATGTATATATACACATGCCCATATTAACATGTTAGTTGTTTGTGAATAACTACTAATGTATAGAATATACAGATCTGTCTATTTTGATGTGTACAGCATGATTTTTATTTTCAAGTGTCATGTCATTTACACCTATTTAATAAATATTATTATTACTATTACTATTATTATTATTATTATTCAGTGTTACTGAGCTCCTGTTGAAGCTTTATGCAGAGGTGTTCTCATTATATAACATTCGTTCATTTCTATAATTACCATACATACATATATATATATATATATAT
>NW_026410746.1:0-206 GCF_001194135.2 Octopus bimaculoides | reverse complement strand
GGCCTTATGTCCTTTTCCCTCCTTCTGGAAGTATATCCTTCCGCACTTTTCCACTTTTGACTATCCTCCTCTACTATATCCCTCGATCTTCTCCTTAAGTGCTGTGCTTATAACACTGAGTACTTGATTGTGATGCCATGTATATCTGTCTAGTGCTAACCTGCAGTTTCACAGAACATGTCTCACCATCACTTTCTCTCTGCATC
>NW_026410745.1:0-247 GCF_001194135.2 Octopus bimaculoides | reverse complement strand
ATATACATATATACATGCATATATATATATATATTTATCTGTATGTATGTATTTATATATACTTCTGTATGTATGTATATATGCATATACGCATATATATATGTATATATATACATACGTATATACATGAATATATATATACATTTATGTGTACGTATACGTATATACACACAAGCACACATACACATCACGCACCTTCTCTCTGTCTGTCCCTCTCTCTCTCTCTCTCTCTCTCTCTCTCTCTCTC
>NW_026410744.1:0-429 GCF_001194135.2 Octopus bimaculoides | reverse complement strand
ACACACACACACACACATATTTATTTGTCTATTCATATATATGTATGTATGTATATACTTACGTATATATATGAGGAAGGGAGAAAGGGGAACGTGTCTAGAGGTGCAGATATATACATATACATGTAGATATCTATATATATATATACATGTGTGTGTGTGTGTATATATATACATGCATATTTATGTACACACACACACGCACACACAAACACACATATATACATACATGTATACTTGCATATAAATTTATATATATATATATATGCATACCTATATATATGTATATAAATGTGTATATATATATATATATGTATATATATATACACGTACATACATCCATGCATATATATATATGTATCTATCTCCCTATCTATCGATATGTATATACTCTTTTACTTGTTTCAGTCATTTGACTGCGGCCATGCT
>NW_026410743.1:0-375 GCF_001194135.2 Octopus bimaculoides | reverse complement strand
TTCCTGTCATCAGCCTTCACCTGTTTTTGGATGATGGTAATATTTTCCCATGTTTTCACGGATGATTGGGAGTTAACATCACTCTTGTATGATGGTGATGCTTATTTACGACTGTTGTGTGATGTCAAGAGAAGGAAACACTTATATATACAAGCACACACATATACACATATGTATATACTTATATCTGATTGGATTTCTCTCAATTTCCATCCACGAAATCCACTCACAAGGCTTTGATTAGCATGAGGCTATAATAGAAGACACTTACCCAAGGTGGTGTGTAGTGGTACTGAACTTGAGATCACATGGTTGGGAACCAAGCTTCTTACCCACACAGCCACACCTGTGCCTATTTGTGTGTGTGTGTGTATA
>NW_026410742.1:0-206 GCF_001194135.2 Octopus bimaculoides | reverse complement strand
TTTTATCATGATCTATACACTATGTTTAAGAAAAATCTTAATATTTTTTCTTATATATTAAAGTGTTTCATTATTAGGTTTTAAATTTAATTTCTATCCTTCTTCTACATTTTGATTAAAATTTTCTCACTTTAATATTATAAATTTTTAAAGTTATATTTTACTACCTCCCTTATCCTTTGATTCTAAATTCTACCCCTAAAGTT
>NW_026410741.1:0-273 GCF_001194135.2 Octopus bimaculoides | reverse complement strand
AAAGAGCCATCAAATATGAGTCTATTAGGTTTAGCATAAGTTTAGCTAAATAGGAGATGGTTTAGTTAAGGAACTAGAAGAAGCCTGGAGGACTGGTTATGCGGACCGAGTGGAGGTGAAAAGACTGGAGTTAAACCAGCATCTCGAAGCCCATCACATGGGA
Organism: Octopus bimaculoides; assembly: GCF_001194135.2. Taxonomy (NCBI): domain Eukaryota; kingdom Metazoa; phylum Mollusca; class Cephalopoda; order Octopoda; family Octopodidae; genus Octopus; species Octopus bimaculoides. Next base: position 110 of record NW_026410741.1, on the reverse strand, counting down.
AGTATTGCCAGAGCTAAGTTACATGCGATGGGAAGTGAAGGAATCAAGGCCGCTGGTTGGGCCCGAGTGGTGGAAGCTCGGCAAGGAAATAGTTCCACTATACGGTTTTT
>NW_026410740.1:0-219 GCF_001194135.2 Octopus bimaculoides | reverse complement strand
ATATACATACACACAAACGCATATATGTATGTAAATGTCAGTATATGCGTATGTGTGTGTGTGTGTATTTGTAAGAGTGTGGAAGAGGCATACAGAGAAAGAAAGAATAGGAGAGAGAAAGAGGAGGAATGAGAGAGAGAGAGAGTGAAAGAGAGAGCGAGAGATAGATAGAAAGATAGATAGATAGATAGATAGATAGATAAAGAGATAGATAGATAG
>NW_026410739.1:0-258 GCF_001194135.2 Octopus bimaculoides | reverse complement strand
TCTCTCTCTCTCTCTCTCTCTCTCTCTCTCTCAAATGTTTATTTATTTTTCTCTCATTGACATTTATTCATTTTAGAAAGAATGTATTACAGACTTCTTCATATTTGAAATTCCCCGGATGATTGTTATTATTTCTTAGACAAACGTTTCAGGAATCTCTCAACGTCTCCATTACTCGTTTTATTTACTATAACAACAGTAATAATAGTAACGATCATCATAACAAGAACCAAAACGACACTACTACTACTACTACTA
>NW_026410738.1:0-254 GCF_001194135.2 Octopus bimaculoides | reverse complement strand
ATATATATATATATATATATATATGTGTGTGTGTGTGTGTGTACGTGTGTCTGCATGTATGTATGTTTAGATATGAGATTTGGGCGTGACTATGCGTGTATGGGAGCGGGTTACCTATCTCTTTGTCAAGCTATGCATATTAATGTATGTACGTATGTATGTATGTACGTATGTATGTATATATGTAGGTATGTATGAATGTATGTATATGTGTGTGTGTGTGTATTTATGCAACCAAATGTGTATGCATGCGT
>NW_026410737.1:0-407 GCF_001194135.2 Octopus bimaculoides | reverse complement strand
GTCACTCATACAGTCAGCCATTCTCAACAGCTACACTGAGGATACAAAATTATCTCAGGCAGTCAAGGACCCTGGTGACATAGTAAAACTACAAAGTGACCTGCGTGTAATATACAAGTGGTCTGATGAAAATAACATGCCGTTGAATGCTGATAAGTTTCAAGCACTTCACTATCGGCCCACAAACAGGCCACAATCGGAATGCATAGGACCATGGGGCAATGCAATCCCAGAGATGGAATCGGTGCGCGACTAGGGAATCTACATGAGTAGTGATGCAATATTTCATGTGCATATTGCCAGGATGGCAACACTGTGAAGGTGAGTTGCTGAATGGGTCCCTAGATCATTCAGGACCAGAAATAAGGATACCTTGCTAATCCTATGGAGGATATTTGTCCTCAGTC
>NW_026410736.1:0-346 GCF_001194135.2 Octopus bimaculoides | reverse complement strand
ATATATATATATATATATATATATATATATATATATATATATACTCTTCTGTTGAGGTAGGATCAACGAAAAAAGTACTCTACTCCATGCAGTGAGTGATGAATATAATTTAATGTATACAGTATAAAGATATGAGCTACTGTTAGTTTCATGCTTTGGAGACACGAGTTTAAGCAAATTTTTATAACATACCTTTTGTTTCTGAGCCTGAAGATCGCTTGGAGGCACAAGACATGTTATAAAAACCTGCCTGGACCTGTGTCTCCAATGCAAGAAACTATTCGTAGTTCATATCTTTGTGCTGTGTACATTACATCATATCTATATCTATCTATCTATATATATA
>NW_026410735.1:0-261 GCF_001194135.2 Octopus bimaculoides | reverse complement strand
TTTTTCTCTTTACGCTCTGTCATATATACACACTGACAATACCCACCCAGCAGAATGTGCATGGGTAATGTATTTCTTTGAAGCCTTTTGATCAGTATTAGAGGAGCTTGCAAGGGTAACCAGTCAGAAATTCCTGTTATGTCCTTTAGGACTATGATTGAAAAAAGAGTAGGCTAAGAACTTGACATTGGTAAAGGCTTACTTGTACAGTAAATTCATTCCTTTACTCATTGCATAATTTAACCTTATTGAGAGCATGCT
>NW_026410734.1:0-1983 GCF_001194135.2 Octopus bimaculoides | reverse complement strand
GCAGATGAACAGGGGCACCAATTTATCAAGGCCCTTTTGTAGATTTCCTTACAGTAATTATCTTAAATTTTAAACAACAATATTTATTCCTTTAAGTATAACAAGCTATATATATAAATATTGTCTGTGTGTGTGTGACTGTCTGTGAATTCCTAAAACTCGATAACTACACAACCGATTTCATTCAAATTTTACACATGCCTTACTTAGGGTCCATGCAGTGCCATGGACCAAAATATTTTCAACTTCTTGCCTAATGCTAGCCCAGAGCAATCTCTTATCTCTTCCACTATTTCAGTATTACGTGTGAAAAGTGAAACAATAACATCTCTCTATTGCAATGTTAGATACTTTCACTTTAGTAGTTTAACTTTTAATACTGAAACTATTATCTCACATATATGCAGGCATACATACATACATCTTGGGTAAGTATCTTCTACTACAGCCTCGGGCGTCCGAAGCCTTGTGAGTGGATTTAATAGACACAAACTGAATGAAGCCCGCCGTATATATATATACGCGTGTGTGTGTGTGTGTGTGTGAGAGAGAGAGAGATACAGACACCATCACTTGACAACGCATGTTGGTGCGTCAACATCCCTGTAACTTGGCGGTTCGGAAAAACTAACCGATAGAATAACCACTACGCTTATAAAGAATAAGTACTGGGGTTGGTTCGTTCGACAGAAACACTTCGAGATGGTGTTCCATCATGACCACCGTCTAATGACAGATAAATGTGTGTGTAAGCCGTTCTTGCACCACAGCATGTGTGTGCGTGTGTATAAGCCGTCGTGCACTTTAATGTGTGTGTCTGTGAGTGTTTATATGTAATTTACATTTACGTCGTGCGCATGGTCAACCGGAAGTCAGTCCCCACCTCTTCGACCCCTACCCCTATCTATTATTTATACGTTTAGGAATTGACGCCAAAAGAAAGGGATTTTGTTTTAATTCTTTGCCACTGATTAACTTTAATTTGTGAATATAATGTTAACAAACAAACAAAACCAGTAGAGCTGACCAGCAGAAGGTCTTTGGAGAAGCTATGTGCCATTCTGTAACTGCCTGGGATGGTTAAGGAGCCCAACATCCAAGGTACATCGAATCTGATTCATATATCTTTTATCTTAATATGTAATTAATATATCTTTTATATAGCCAGGTCGTCAGGAAGAAATATATATTGCGCTTTAAGTGATGGTGATGTAATAATTGTTTTTAACTACCTTATATAATGTGTCCGTGGAGGTGCAATAGCCCAGTGGTTAGGGCAGCGGGCTCGCGGTCATAGGATCGCGGTTTCGATTCCCAGACCGGGCGTTGTGAGTTTATTGAACGAAAACACCTAAAAGCTCCACGAGGCTCCGGCAGGGGATGGTGGCGAACCCTGCTGTACTCTTTCACCACAACTTCTCTCGCTCTTACTTCCTGTTTCTGTTGTGCCTGTAATTCAAAGGGTCAGCCTTGTCACGCTGAATATCCCCGAGAACTACGTTAAGGGTACACGTGTCTGTGGAGTGCTCAGCCACTTGCATGCTAATTTCACGAGCAGGCTGTTCCGTTGATCGGATCAACTGGAACCCTCGACGTCGTAAGCGACGGAGTGCCAACAACAATAATGTGTCCGTATGTATAATTTGAATATATTTATATCGCTGTGTAACGACTGGGTTGTGTTAAAGATGAAAATAATGATGCTGATGCTGATTCCATGAAAGAAGGACAGTGGTCGAAGTTGTTGATAACATTTTATTCGCCGTTACATATTATGTAAAACCAAACCACGACGGACAGGTGTCTATAAAGAATCGGAATGCATGCTTTGTACCGATTTCTTGAATGCATGCTGCTGTTTCTTTTTTTGCTAACTAACGTATCTGCCTGTAAGTTTAAAAAGTAGATAGCTTGAGACTTTCATGTTCCTTGTTAGAGACGGACTATATGTAATCTGAACCTTTCCCCGCCTTATTTATTAAT
>NW_026410733.1:0-307 GCF_001194135.2 Octopus bimaculoides | reverse complement strand
ACACAGACACACACACAAGCAAATGACATTTTGATTATCATAAATTTGTCATCAACAGAAACATTTTATAAAGATTAAATGTAAATAAATTCGAATCTGTAACATCATGTTGTTCTGAACTAACCAATAAAAACGCTAGACTTCATCAAATAAAGCTTTGCAGTTATAGTCAGTACAGATATTGAACGTACAAAGTAGTTCTCTAAATGAATATTAAAACAGTTTCGGGTAAAATAAACAAGTAAAATGAATACAATCATTAGGAAATAAATAAATTAGAATCCTAAAATAAACTGGAATTTCTGTT
>NW_026410732.1:0-207 GCF_001194135.2 Octopus bimaculoides | reverse complement strand
CACACACACACACACACACACACACACACACACACACACACTTTGTTTTGTTCTGTACTGTCCATAATGTTTTTCCTAATGTAAACCCTTTGTGGTTAATAAAGAAATCATCATTATTATTATAATTATTATTATCACCATTTTTATTATTATTATTATCATTATTATTATCATTATTGTTATTTTCATTATTTTTATTATTATTTT
>NW_026410731.1:0-342 GCF_001194135.2 Octopus bimaculoides | reverse complement strand
CATGTGTGTGTATATGTTGTCTATCTCATCTAATCTAATATATTTGATCTCCGTATCTGATTTGATCTATCTATCTATATATATATATATATATATATAATTTTTCATAATAAACTATGTAAATATAGCAGGAGATTTCACCGCAAAAAATTCTAAATTAGCGTCAAATCTCTCTCTTAAATGTAAAAATTTTAAACTTTGATATATGCGCATGTCCACGTATAGAACTTAACGAAAGTTTTAACTTCACAAAAGTTGCTAAAAGTTTTTCGCTTAACGATATATCGTTTCAATTAATTCACTACACACACTTACAAATTTACAAAAAAAAAAAAAAAAACC
>NW_026410730.1:0-595 GCF_001194135.2 Octopus bimaculoides | reverse complement strand
TATACCTGTGTTTGAGTGTATGTCTACGTGTGTAGATGTATGCGCGTGTGAGTTTGTGTGTATACACTTCTTGCGTTAAATATTTTCTACCGTATACACTTTGTATTTTTATTCTCGCTTTATTTATGTTATTACTTTCAAAACCACTCACAAAATAATATTTTTGTAAGTATTGGAATTGTTTCTCGGAATGTAACGGCCACTATAATGTATGCGGTACAATGAAGAATCATATGTGTATTTTCAAGAGAATTAACACACATTTTTATTTTACAAGATGCCTGAATGTGTAATAAATAATGTAACCTGTTCGAACACTTTGTATGCATATCTAGTGTTTATATCTCATGTGAGCGAGAGAATAATACAATAGTTTGAATTACATAAGTGCCATATAGGTAAGATAAATGAACCAATAGAACATCCAGTTAAACTTTGCTTTATAAGACGTAATAATTCATGTTTCATATACTTTTCCGTGTTTTAGTTGGTTTCCATTCTCTAAATGTTTATATCATGATATTATTTACGTGATTTGATACAATTTACTAATACATCTACATGCACTCAAGCATAAACGTATAGCGTATATATA
>NW_026410729.1:0-531 GCF_001194135.2 Octopus bimaculoides | reverse complement strand
TATATATATATATATATATATATTTATATGTTTGTATGTGTTTCTATATCTATGTAAATATATATATATATATGTATACATATATGGTTATGCATATAGTTATATATATACATGTATGGTTATATATGTGGTTATATATCTGTATATATATCCATGGAAGCGCAATGGCCCAGTGGATACAATTGTGGGCACTGTGATTGTTTATCGAGTGAAACACCTGAAGCTCCAGTAGGATCCAGCAGCAGGTGGTGGCGAACCTTGCTGTTCTCTTTATCCACAACTTTCTCTTACTCTTTTTTCCTGTTTCTGTTGTAATAGCATTTGAAGGGGCCAGCCTTGTCATGATCTGTGTCTCACTCAATCTCTGTAATAATCATGTTAATGGTTCATGTGTCTGTGGATTGGTCAGCCACTTAAACGTTAGCCTCATGAGTAGTCTGTTCCGTTGATCGGATCAGCTGGAACCTGTGTTGTTGTAACCAACGGATTGCCTCATGTCATATATATATATATATATATATATATATATAT
>NW_026410728.1:0-313 GCF_001194135.2 Octopus bimaculoides | reverse complement strand
TATCTATATGTATGTATATATATATATTGATAGATATGTACATATATACGAATATATATATATGTATGTATATATGTGTGTGCGCGTCTGTGTGTATATACTTACATAGATAGATAGATAGATAGATAGATAGATACATACATACATACATACATACATGCATACATACATACATACATACATACATACATTTTTCTGAGTTTTACCAAGGTTATAAACTTTTGTCATAATATACACATCTATCTACTGTAGTCATCCTTTTCAGTTGTATATAATATATTTATAAATAATATATATATATATATATATATAT
>NW_026410727.1:0-260 GCF_001194135.2 Octopus bimaculoides | reverse complement strand
CATTCTTTTCCTTTTGTTTGTAAAACACAACTTTCGATAGGAACATGCTTCGAATAGGTTGTATAAATGTGCGTGGCTTGGGGTCCCCATAGAAACAAGGCTGTCTGTTAAATGAGATCGAGTCACAGAATAGACATATCATAGCCATCAGTGAGACCAGACTCCACAACTCACGGACTCCCCAACACATGTTCAGCAGACAATTTGACAGTTTGTTTTTCTCCGTGTCTGCCAAGAATGGGAGGAGGTGGTACCATGGT
>NW_026410726.1:0-362 GCF_001194135.2 Octopus bimaculoides | reverse complement strand
ATTATTATTATTATTATTATTATTATTTTCATTATCATCTTTCAATTCTGCTTCTATTTCTTGCCGAGTGTCTTCCTGACGCCTAAAGCAGAGAGAGAAACGCACTCTATACATTGGTAAGCCATTAAAATGAACACACAAGATTGTTCACTTACATAACATATGATAGAGAAAAGGGGGGGGGAAGACAGAGAGAAAAAGGAAAACATGAAAAATAAAAAAGTGAACAGAGAAATTAAAGGGGGAAAAAGGAAAGAAAATTCACAGCGACAATGCTCTCTTCAGTACTGTGACGTACCAGTTAAGACAATCGTATTATTATTATTATTATTTTTATTATTATTATTATTATTATTATTATT
>NW_026410725.1:0-772 GCF_001194135.2 Octopus bimaculoides | reverse complement strand
GTTTTGTATGGCTCAGTTGACTAAGTTGTAAACAAGTACAACAAGGAGAAGTTATTTACTGTTGTCGGGGAGTAATATCTCTATACCTGATGAACCTTTTGTTGCTGTTATTGCTGTTGTTTAACCCTTGGTCAGCACTGATTGAACAGACCTATGATTAAAAGAATCCAACCATAACCATCTCGTCTTTTTACGGCGTATCTGGGACGGCATCATTATTCAATGCGTCCTCCTTTGTTTAGGACGCTGGTGTTTAATTTAAAGACGATCTAGCTTTTGACCATGTATAAGATCCCTGGTTAACTTGATAATAGTTTTATTGTTACTGTGGTTTATTATTTCTTTTAACCCAGTCTCATTTCTGTTACCTCGATAAATGCATTTTTTAAAATTGGTGTGCTGTTCTCAAATTCTACGACTTGTATCACATGGCTCTTTATATCAAATGACCTCATAAATCATATGACAACAAATTAAATTACTAACATAACATAACTCTATAAATCAAACGATTATATATATGGACATATATGTCTGTATATATATATATGTAAGTATGTATTTGTGTGTGTATGTGTGTGTATGTATGTTAGGCATTGCTAGCTAGACTAATAACCTGGTGTAGAATTCAATACGCATATGCTTCAAAATGAAGCGTTAGTCGAGTACAGAGCGGTGATAAGAAAACGAGATGACAAAGTAATAAACCATTACTTTATGATCTTCATTAGCTTACAGCTGTTTCTGCAATAAGATGCAGTGGACTCATAGT
>NW_026410724.1:0-524 GCF_001194135.2 Octopus bimaculoides | reverse complement strand
TATGTGTGGTTTATTGATGGACACTTTCTCTTTGAGATAGCCCCAAAGGAAATAATCATTAGCCAAAAGGTCATTTCTATTAGCAGGCAAATGACATATCAGTAAACATGTTTTTAATAATGTCCATGGAAGCTCTTGCTGGTCAGACAGTTGCATAATCTTCATTGAAACCATATCTGTTGTGTATTAATGCCACATCTATTCCATTTTGGTAAAAGGAAACTGTGCAACATTCATTATAACCATAAGCTGCCCTCTTCAAAGAAGTATAGGCTCATCACACCAAAGTTTCCTCACAACTCCAATCTATTACATATCTACATTGAAGAGGATACTCACTTAGTAGACAGCTGTATGATCAATAACAAAAATTCTGCTTATTTATGCAACCAGACAAAGAAATACATTTTGTTATCTTTGAAAAGAACCATGTCCTCCTCTGTGCACATTTCAAGCATGTTTTCTGCAAATATTTTCTGGCTTTTCTAATTGTATTGATTTTATTTCTTGTGCAATCATAATCT
>NW_026410723.1:0-397 GCF_001194135.2 Octopus bimaculoides | reverse complement strand
TATATATATATATATATATACATAGTGTAGGTATCAGTTAGAGGGGTTTAATCCCCCCAAGGGATAATTAAATCCAAAGTCGCTCCTGGTTATTACCTGGGTAGGTAGAGTCTTTCTTTGTAAGGTTGTACGGTAACAGGTGGTTCGGTTGGTAAACCGCAGTTTAGGTTATATAGAAGAAAATGGATATAATAACAAAGGGAAACATGTGGTTTTCGCTGGTATACCTTTAATTTAATTAGATAACAAAGAAGGAGGAAGCAGAGATGAAGGTAGCATTTACAATCATTTCAGTTTACTGGTATAAGTAAATCTCTTCAGAATGCAAATATAGATAGATGCATCGCTTAGGATGCGAAAATAATTGATACATATGTGATGGTAATATAAACAAAAG
>NW_026410722.1:0-237 GCF_001194135.2 Octopus bimaculoides | reverse complement strand
CGCCAATGAAACATGGGCCATGACTGTTGACAACATGCATAGGCTTGCAAGGAATGAAGCTAGTATGATCAGCTGGATGAGTAATGTCAGTGTGCATACACGACAGAGTATAAGTACCCTTAGAGAAAAGTTGGGCATAAGAAGCATGAAATGTGGTATGCTACAGAGACAACTGCGCTGGTATGATCATGTTTTATGTATGAATGAGGACAGTTGCGTGAGGAAGTGCCACTCCCT
>NW_026410721.1:0-1043 GCF_001194135.2 Octopus bimaculoides | reverse complement strand
CTCTCACTCTTTCTTCCTGTTTCTGTTGTACCTGTATTTCAAAGGGCCACGCTGAATATCCCCGAGAACTATGTTACGGGTACACGTGTGTGTGGAGTGCTCAGCCACTTGCACGTTAATTTCACGAGCAGGCTGTTCCGTTGATCGGATCAACTGGAACCCTCGATGGAGTGCCAACGACATATTAATAAACGTAAAGTTAATAATGTTTACAATATAGTTAATTCTTTTATTATGATTTAAGTTATATAAATTTTAATTTTCATTCATGATTTTATAAATAAAATTTTCATTCTTTTTCTTTACGCAATATCTTCACGCGACTTCTTTCTGATATACGCTTATTCATTAGTATAACGTTATCTTAGTTTAAACTATTGCAGATTGGGTGAATATGTATTTTTATATTAATTCAATTGATATTTAATATTAGCATATATATTATTTTACACTCAGTCAATAGTATAAAGTTTAACATTTTTGTTTAAAACAAAACTTCAATTAGTTTAGTTTAGTGTTGCATTTATTTCCAATAATATTGTTTACTATTTCTTTTTGATTTATGGGATAAATAAGTAGCTTTTTTTATATTATTCCTTTGATTATTAGTTAATATTCTAACTAAGATTTTATTTAAACTAAAGATTCGATTAGATAAGTTTTGTAATTCTTTCCAATAAATTTTTTAAATGTTTTTCTTTTATTTAATGGTGATATAATCATTTTTATATAAATTAATTTTTATACAAACTAATTTATATAAATTACTTTTTGTTAGCTTATATCAAAATTAAAGTTATTTATATTACGTTTAAAATTTTAGTTTAGTTTTAACCTAAAACTTCGTTTAAATTGTATTTTAAGCGAGGGATTTGTTAAGATAAGATTTGCATTTAATATTTCTATTAGTTTATATTCTAATAAATGTAAAGTTAATAATGTCACGTTTATAATTTTCTTTTTTATAATATTGTTCAACATTTTTCTATATTGATATAATAAATATTTTATATACATTCATTTGTTATTTATTGTTGGTTGAT
>NW_026410720.1:0-523 GCF_001194135.2 Octopus bimaculoides | reverse complement strand
TATATATGTTTGAATGTATGAGCTACACTGCTCACATACAGACGTAAAATAAACGAATCAGATATAAACATATTGGAAGTAAACTTGTATATTATACATTGAATATCTACTGCCAGATAATCTTTTATTCATCATACAATATTTCAACGTACACTTTGCTGTTAAATACAGATTACGGGAAGTGTGTATGTTCGGTAATACCATAATTGCTAAGAAATGGCAGGCTATCATGTGGCACTACCAGAGGACCACATACAAAAGAAAAATCAATACACATGTAATGTTTTTTCAATTTGGCCCACGCTTAAAAAAATGCAGAACGCTTTCTTTTCATTTCTTTGTGCATAATATGGAAAATGAAGAAATTAAAATCGTGTATCATCAGTTAGCTTAGCCGATGATCTCTGAAAATATAATTAAGTAACTTAAAATCCAGGTCAAAGAAAGAAATATATACAAATTAAAGATACATTTTTCTGTTTTTTTTTTAATGTCTAATGATTATCTTATCGATTACTTTCCC
>NW_026410719.1:0-373 GCF_001194135.2 Octopus bimaculoides | reverse complement strand
ATATTTTTTGGCGAATGTGTGGGTGAGCATGTGTGTGTTTCAAATGAGGGCGGATGAGGATATACATATATGGGCATGTACGTGGGTATGCGGGCGTGCATGTGTATGTATGGACTGGTGTGCTTAGGCGGATACTATGGACATTTTTGCTCCCTTACCTTTACTCCCTCCTCTCACTTAGTGGTCATTCTAATAGCTCTTTTGTCTTAATAACAGTCAATCACACAGTAATTTCCCTTTGTTTAACGGTCATTTTCATAGCATGTTTTTCGATGGCCAAATAACTGAAGAGATGGCGGCATGGGTTTCCGTCCCAACATCCAAAACTCAGAGTTTTATCATGGCTACCGAATAATTATCACATATTATTTAC
>NW_026410718.1:0-289 GCF_001194135.2 Octopus bimaculoides | reverse complement strand
ATATATATGTTAAATACCATTAACTTTTAAGACATTAACATAGGGTTTTTGTACCCACTTTGCTGTCTCCCTCGCTCCTGTCTGTCTGTCTGTCTCTCTGTCTCTCTCTCTCTCACTCACTCTTCTCTGTCTATCTCAACGGAAATATTTCTAGCTTGCATTTTAATACTTTTCTCTATTAAATATGTTAACACTAACTTATCCTTCCATACATCTATCATTCTAGCTATGTATTATCTGTCTGTACAGCCATCTCATCATAATTAATTCTATTTATCTATCTACCACT
>NW_026410716.1:0-306 GCF_001194135.2 Octopus bimaculoides | reverse complement strand
ATGTATGTATGTATGTATGTATGTATGTATTTATGTATGTATGTATCTACGTACGCATGTATGTATGTATGTATGTATCTACGTACGCATGTATGTATGTATGTATGTACGAATGTATGTATATATGTATGTATGTACGAATGTATGTATGTGTGCAGTATTTGGAGATCTGTATGTTTTGTTTTCTGCATGTATTCACATGCGCATATTGCATGTCTAGATATGCGCATATGTAAATGATAAACTTTTGGAAAGAGTTACAGATTTTTACAGTTCCAGTGATGGACTGGATCTGTAGTCTTCGAA
>NW_026410715.1:0-438 GCF_001194135.2 Octopus bimaculoides | reverse complement strand
GTATGTGTATATATACACATAGAGAGATTGATGAGTGTATATAGATTGCTGTTTGTGTGTACATATAATGTATGCGTATATATACATATACATAGAGAGAGATTGGTAGATGAGTGTATATAGATTGCTGTTTGTGTGTATATATGGCGATTGTGTTATGGTTATACGGTGTGTATACGTAATGTATGCATGGATATAATTGATGTGTCTATGTTGATGGGATGTGTATGCATATATACATATACGAATATCTGTTAGTGTATATGTGTGCACGTATATATAATGTATATTTACGTATATGTAGAAGATGTGTCCTTCGATGATTGGTGTGTGTATGTATATATACACACGTGTATATGTATATATATGCGTGTGTACGTATATATAGATACAATTAAACACACGTATCCACATCAAGAATCTTGCACACGAAATACA
>NW_026410714.1:0-392 GCF_001194135.2 Octopus bimaculoides | reverse complement strand
TATATATATATATAGATTTATATAATCCAGTGGTAATCATATAAAAGTTCTCTTAGGGAACCAAGCTACAAACCACAGAGTAAACCAATACGTAGGAGTGCAATGTAGAGTCCTACGCAGTTTAAATCCAGTAAATTCAATCAGTAATGATTATTTCATTAGGACTATGTAAAATATAAAGAACGTCAAGAGGTATGAGATGGATATATTTCTTTCACCAGTTGATATCCATAAGATATCGGCCGTTTAGCAGCCAACAGCATGCAAAGATAATTTATTTTAGTGTATAATTATTTTACATGTTGCTTACATTTAACAACATGTATGCAATCTATAGCAAAAACACTAGTGCAGACATGTAAAATAATTTATTATACACTAAAATAGATTAT
>NW_026410713.1:0-200 GCF_001194135.2 Octopus bimaculoides | reverse complement strand
TATATATATGTATGTATATATATGTATGTATATATGTATATATGTATATACATGTGTATATATATGTATGTATATATATATATATGTATATATATGTAGATAGATAGATATATAGATATATATATATACATATATATAGATATAGATATATATAGATATAAGTATATATATGCATATACCTATATATATATGTGTGTGTG
>NW_026410712.1:0-214 GCF_001194135.2 Octopus bimaculoides | reverse complement strand
AAACTGTTTGCCAACCGATCCTAATAGACGGATCAATTCATTTCTCATCACTGAGACTGCTAATGGTCTTTACATGTTATGAATCATAACGCTATCTTGACCTGTAGCTGTTTATATAAATTAGATATTAACTAATACTAACGAATCAATATTATGTGTTAAGAGAATTATTCAAAGAAATGTTTTAATATCGTTGATGTATTATTTGTTTTCA
>NW_026410711.1:0-471 GCF_001194135.2 Octopus bimaculoides | reverse complement strand
ACACTATCTAAATTTCCCGCTGCTAGGGTCCAGTAGGCAGCCCCAGCAAGAAATTGTTTTAACAATTTTAAAGTAGGCGTAAACAACATTAAATATATTGAGAATTTACTTGGACAAAATGAAATAAAATCAAAGAAATTGTATGATATTTACAAACCTGACATGGCATTAAATTATCGTGAGGCCGATTCTGAGGAACAAGAGGACAATTATACAGTTTCCAGCTATGAGCAAAACTTGAGGCCATAGTTTCAAGTGAATTATATCTTGAACGAAAGTCATTCTCAGAATTGAAATCATAGTCACCACACAGACCTTCCATTTTGCCTTTCCATTGTTCAGATATTTGAACATAAACACGAGTTCCTACAAAATATAAAACAAACAACAACAGATAAATATTATTCTCATGTGGAGGGTTTTAATCTAGTTTACCAATTTCTCTGTTACTGATGCAATTATAAACGCACT
>NW_026410710.1:0-233 GCF_001194135.2 Octopus bimaculoides | reverse complement strand
TGACCATGTAGTGATTCTGATGGATGTAGTAGAATAAACTAGAAAGGCTAGTTACACAGTTTTGATCTTATAATAATTTTCTTTTCTTTCATTCAATTAGGGACTTCACACAACCTGTGGCTTAGGTTTCAGCCTGTTGAGCCCACCTCATGCAGATGATTCAAATCTTGTTAAGGTATGTTTTATTTTATACTCAAAAAAATGCTTCAGTCATTCTAAGCAATTTCAGAATC
>NW_026410709.1:0-267 GCF_001194135.2 Octopus bimaculoides | reverse complement strand
GTGTGTGTGTGTGTGTGCGTGTGTGTGTGTGCGTGCGTGCGTGTGTGTGTTTGTAATTATGAAGCTTCGGTATTATTATTCTTCATTCAATTTCTTCTGAACAACTAATTCTGGAACAGAAATATGTAACACAAAATGGCAAAGTGGAAATATTTTCTGGATTCCTCCGGTATTTTATTTATATGCTATGACTATCACATCCGCATCTATCTCATATTCTCTCCCTCTCACTCTCTCTCTCTCTCTCTCTCTCTCTCTCTCTCTCTC
>NW_026410708.1:0-268 GCF_001194135.2 Octopus bimaculoides | reverse complement strand
TATATATATATATATATATATATATATATATACTATATATAATATATACAATATATATATATACAATATATATAATATACAATATATATATATAATATATACAATAAATATACATATAATATATATATATAATGTAAATATAATATATATATATACATAATATATAAATATATATATATATGATATACATATAGTTATAATATATATAATATATATATAACATATATACTCTTTTACTTGTTTCAGTCATTTGACTGTGGCCATGCTG
>NW_026410707.1:0-234 GCF_001194135.2 Octopus bimaculoides | reverse complement strand
TACGAACGCGAGTCCGCTGCCCTAACCACTGGGCCATTGCGCCTCCACTGTTTTTATTGTACCGCACAGTAAAATAAACAACGACTAACTTGTGTTTCCCACCTGGTCTTTATATCCTATCACCACGTTCTTTGCCGTTACTCAGTACTTCTAACCCTGGCTTCTCAACTTCCGTTTCCCGTATTCAGCTGCCTACATCACTAGACACCCCTACTCTATTTTAGATCCTTTAAT
>NW_026410706.1:0-426 GCF_001194135.2 Octopus bimaculoides | reverse complement strand
ATATATATATCTATATACGTATGTACACACACACACATATATATACATACACACACGCAATTATGTGTGTGTATATATACATACGTAAATATATACGCATATATATTGGGTACTTCAAATATCGCATCACCATTGTTATGCAGTATGGTTGAATAAGCGACAGGAAGCGAAACTTGAAACACCAGTGAACTATTAAAACTATTGCGTACATTCAGCAGCACACGCTTCCAGACGTGTGTGAGTGCGTGTGTGTCTATATACACGTCTGGACGTATTCGCTGATGAAAGTACGCGACAATTTTAATAGTTATGGGTTATATATCTTACATAAATTTGTACTCTACTGAAGTACATAGTCGCCCTTCAAATTAATGTAAAACTGTTTTTATCATAACTGATTTTGAAAACAAGAAATTATATATATAT
>NW_026410705.1:0-220 GCF_001194135.2 Octopus bimaculoides | reverse complement strand
TACATACATACATACATACACACACACACACACATATATATACATATATAGGCGCAGGAGTGGCTTCGTGGTAAGAAGCTTGCCTCTCAACCACATGGTTCCAGATTCAATCCCATTGCATGGTACCTTGGGCAGGTATCTATACTTGACAACCGATGTTGGTCTGCTTACGTTCGGCAAAAGAAACCGATAGAATAAGTACTAGGCTTACAAAGAATAA
>NW_026410704.1:262-365 GCF_001194135.2 Octopus bimaculoides | reverse complement strand
TACCTAAGTTCGTTCGTTTCTTCGTTCGTACGTACGTCCGACCTTTCGTTAATTCCTGCGTACGTAATACGTACGTACGTTTTTTCTATCTTTCATACGTACG
>NW_026410704.1:0-140 GCF_001194135.2 Octopus bimaculoides | reverse complement strand
ACGTACGTACGATCGTTCGTTCTTACTTACGTACGTACGAAAGTTCGTTCGATTCTTCGTTCGTACGTACGTAAGTTCGTTCGTTTCTTTGTTCGTACGTACGTACGATCATTCATTAATTCCTGTCTACGTAATACGTA
>NW_026410703.1:0-329 GCF_001194135.2 Octopus bimaculoides | reverse complement strand
ATAATAATAATAATAATAATAATAATAATAATAATAATAACAACATCGTATTTAGCCTTAAAATACGTCGTACATATTCAAAGAACCTTCTTGGTTCAGTGGCACGGGACGTTTTTCTGGTATTCTTTTGCTTGTTTCAGTCATTTGACGGTGGCCATGCTGGAGCAGCGCCCTTTAGTCGAAGAAATTATTCCCTGTTAGCCTGGTGTTTCTTCTATCAGTCACTTCTGCCGAACAACTAAGTTACAGGGACGCAAACACATCAACATCGGTTGTCAAGCAATGGTGGTGGGTATACAAACACACACACACACACACACACACACACA
>NW_026410702.1:0-311 GCF_001194135.2 Octopus bimaculoides | reverse complement strand
TAATAACAAATAAATAGACCTATGTACATTTCGATAGAACATCCAGAACGATTAATACATATCATAAAATATTATAAAATATAGGATACTCATTATTATTAGCAATACACATCCAATAAAAACAGAAACCATTCAAATCTAATTTTCATAGTTGACCCATGAAAATATACAAAACAGAATGAAAAAGTAATAGATGGCACACAACTTTCCATCCCAAATGTGCAATGAATGAGCAAACGATAAATTTACTCAAATCTCAAATTTCTGTTTTTATTGGATGTGTATTGCTAATAATAATGATGGTGATGATA
>NW_026410701.1:0-548 GCF_001194135.2 Octopus bimaculoides | reverse complement strand
TCTTCTCAAAATGTATCACTTTAACTTGGTATATCCACCTGTAAAACGGCCGTGATATATTGTTTTTTAGTGTAATTTTGCTACCTCTGGTAACTATTAACGTATTTAAGTTATCGAAAGTTTTAATAACTGAGGTAATATTAATATATACATAAACTAATATATATATTACTCTTTTTCACGTTTCTATCATGCAGTTGCAGTCACGCTGGAGCACCACCGAGGTCTTTCTGAATTCCTCAGTGTGGGGTGCATCACATCGTCACCCCTGTGTGCCTTTGTCACAGCTGTTGGCCTATTTCGTGTGTGAGGGAGTTTGATTCTAATGTTCTAATGCCCTCGTCTGTACCTCATGCTATGCTGTTGTTTCATTCGGTATTGTGGCGAGGAGGATGTCTAAGTCCCTTTTTGGAGACATCTTCTTCCACCGTATGCAGATTTCTTAATTTTTGTGGCAGGCCATACATATTGATATACGCTCACATACTTATATGCCTGCGTATATTTATATGCACACCCATGTATGTACGGTTATATACCTACGTATA
>NW_026410700.1:0-483 GCF_001194135.2 Octopus bimaculoides | reverse complement strand
TATCTATCTATCTATCTATATATCTATCTATCTATCTATCTATTTATCTGCCTGTCTGTCTGTTTATCTATCTATCTTCTATTAATTATATCTACCTTTATATTTATCTATAAATCTGTCAGTCTGTCTGTCCTTTTCTCATTTTTATAGACACACAATGTATATATAGATAGATAGATAGATATACTATGGGTATGCATATTACACAAATGCAAGCGTATATTGATATAGCTATCTATCTATCTGTTCAAGTATTGTGTGTACGTGTGCATGCATGAATGCACGTATGTATGTATGTATGTATGCATACACGCACATATATTAGCACACATACACACATATCTAGATAAAATATAATTAGGAAAATCAATTTAACTGTTTACTTGCTTGTCAGTTTCATTGTATAAAGCTTTCCTATATATGTCAGTCGAATTATCTATCTATTTATCTATCGACTTTTTAGTTTCTCTATCTATTTTTCTT
>NW_026410699.1:0-454 GCF_001194135.2 Octopus bimaculoides | reverse complement strand
TTAGCAGTATTTTGCCCATCTTACCATTCTGAGTTCAAATTCCGCTGAGGTCAACTTTGCCTTTTGTCCTTTAGGGGCCAATAAATTAAGTACCAGTGAAACACTGGGGTCAACATGATAGACTAATCCCCTCCCTGAAAATTTCAGGCTTTGTGCTTATAGTAGAAGCGATTATTATTCATCGTTTAACATCCGCTTTCCATGCTAGCATGGGTTGGACGATTTTGACTGAAGACTGGTGAACCAGATGGCTGCACCAGACTCCAATCTGATCTGGCAGAGTTTCTATAGCTGGATGCCCTTCCTAATGCCAACCACTCCGAGAGTGTAGTGGGTGCTTTTATGTGCCACCGGCACGAAGGCCAATCATGCGGTACTGGAAACAGCCACACTCAAAATGGCACATTTTATGTGCCACCTGCACAGGAGCCAGTCCAGCAGCACTGGCAATGAC
>NW_026410698.1:0-756 GCF_001194135.2 Octopus bimaculoides | reverse complement strand
ATTTTATGGATAGAGTCTTACAGCTGTTTCTGGGAAGATCCAAAACTTCCTTTGATCGGAGACACAGATAGTAAAGGAATCGATTATTATATCCATAGGCGGAGAGTTATAGCATGAAGTGAGAGTGAGTATGATGCGCTGAAAAAAGAAAGAAAGAAAGAACAGTATTTGGAGTGTAGTTTCATTCCAGTAGTAAGTATCCGTGCAAAGTAATCCTTGCGGGAATTTTCCGGAAATAGTTGCTGCAGCAAAGGCTGAAATAGCATTTAACCTCATCCTCCCTTCCTCCTTCCCTCACAATGCTCATCCTCTCTGTCCAGTCAGATTAACTGACCACAAAAAATATACCACTACCATTCCCCACCTGAATCTTTCCTCTATCCCCTTCTCATTCTGTCTTTAAGATTTGACCTATTTACCCTACACGCTTCTCTCACTTGACTTGGGACATCCTTCAAGTAAACACAGGCAATATACCTCGGACACAATATGGGATATATCCACCTCAGCTATTTCAGCCTTTGCTGCAGCAACTATTTCCGGAAAATTCCCACAAGGATCACTTTGCACGGATACTTACTACTGGAATGAAACTACACTCCAAGTACTGTTCTTTCTTTCTTTCTTTTTTCAGCGCATCACACTCACTCTCACTTCATGCTATAACTCTCCGCCTATGGATATAATAATCGATGCCTTTACTATCTCTGTCTCCGATGAAGGGAAGTTTTGGATCTTCCCAGAAACAGCTGTAAG
>NW_026410697.1:0-225 GCF_001194135.2 Octopus bimaculoides | reverse complement strand
TTATTATTATTATTATTATTATTATTATTATTATTATTATGGCTGTCAGCTTGTGAACTCGTACGAGTCAGAGCTTCGTGGCTTGTAAGTGTTTAATCAAGCAATTCGGCTGGTTCTAGCCCGTTCATTCAAAATTCCAATTAACAAGTACTTTGCTTGCATTGTCTGGATCGTGGAGGTAACATTTTGTGTAATTGCACCCCGTTTTTTTTTTTTGGGGGGGGG
>NW_026410696.1:0-365 GCF_001194135.2 Octopus bimaculoides | reverse complement strand
ATATATATGTTCATATTTATGTATTTCTAATTATTTGGCAAATATGCAAATACATACACTAAAAATCACGCACTTTTTATGAAATTATGTTCAACAGGAATTAAATCAAAGACGACACTAAACATCACTTAATGAGTGAGCTTTATCTGCTCAGAAATTATATATAGGAAAGCAATTTAAAGGCAGCCCGTGCTATCATCGTTCCGTCGTATATCATTTGACGTTAAACCTATCTAGACTAATGTTCCCCAAAATGACAAATTCTATTGTCTTATAAATGGAAGGTCACAAAATATCACAGTCAACGCTAGTTATAAAATACTGTCACAGAGGGTTTGCAATAAAACATCCTTACATACATACAT
>NW_026410695.1:0-326 GCF_001194135.2 Octopus bimaculoides | reverse complement strand
TATATATATATATATATATATATATATATATATATATGAATATACTGACACAAACACAGACAGACAGACAGACAGATACACATGCACACGCACATATTTCTCATATGCTTGGGTATTGTGGCACTCCGTCGGTTACGACGACAAGAGTTCCAGCTGATCCGATCAACGGAACAGCCTGCTCGTGAAATTAACGTGTACGTGGCTGAGCACTCCACGGACACGTATACCTTTAACTTAGTTCTCGGGGATATTCAGCGTGACACAGTGTGTAACAACGCTGGCCCTTTGAAATACAGGTACAACAGAAACAGGAAGAGTGAGAGAAA
>NW_026410694.1:0-263 GCF_001194135.2 Octopus bimaculoides | reverse complement strand
ATGATTTCACTTGACTTGATGGGTCTTCTCAAGCATAGCATATTGCCAAAGGTCTTAGTCACTAGTCATTGCCATCATGAGGCCCAATGTTCAAAGATCATGCTTCACTATCTTGTCCCATGTCTTCCTGAGACTACATCTTCACAGGTTCCATCCAGCACTTCTTTTCACAGCTATTCTCATCCATATTACATGACCATACCAATGCAGACATCTCTCTTGCACACCACATCTGATGTCTCTTATGCCCAACTTTTCTCTCA
>NW_026410693.1:0-271 GCF_001194135.2 Octopus bimaculoides | reverse complement strand
GATAGGAAGAGAGAGAGAGATAGGAAGAGAGAGAGAGATAGGAAGAGAGAAAGAGGACTGTACTTACATTTTCTCATTGGATTTCTTTGACTTTGCTGGTTTCGTAGAAGAACCGTCCTTGTTGGAGGTTTTTGCACTGGCAAAGAGTGTCGTCTGGTTTGGCAGAGTCTGTGAGCAAAATGGATGGGAATTAGAGATTAAAGCATATTTAACTAGTGATTAAGGCAAGTTAATTAGTTGGTCATTTTCTTGTCTTTTTTTTTTTTTTTTT
>NW_026410692.1:0-241 GCF_001194135.2 Octopus bimaculoides | reverse complement strand
TTTTTTTGCCTATTATTGTTAAGTCTGGTCTATTGTTTTCTAGCTTTTCATCCGTTTGAACAGGAAAGTCTCACAAAGTCTTGCAATTCTCCGACTCAAGCACTCTTTCAACCCCATCAGCTTCAAATTCGCATTTTTAGCAAAGTTTGCAGGGTAAACATTTTACAACAATGTCTGCCACTGTCTCGTTCGAATTATTATTATTATTGTTCAGTAGTTTTATTTTTATAACGTGCTTTCA
>NW_026410691.1:0-858 GCF_001194135.2 Octopus bimaculoides | reverse complement strand
AGACAGACAGACACACATTCTCATTTTTATATATATAGATATATATAAAGAATAAGAAAAAAATGGAGAGGTAATTAATAAAAATACTATTTATTAATTATAGAATATGACAATATCTTGACAGCTGTTTCGATTCAGTAATCTTTAGATAATTAATTTTATTCTAGACTTTCTATTTATCTATTTACATAAAATTTTATTTCATTATCATTATAAACATAAAAAATTAAGTTATTATTATTATTATTATTATTATTATTATTATTATTATTAATATATTTAGAAATTTTTTATCCCTTTGTGATAACTTCGATTAATATATAATTACCACGGTTTGCTTCTACTTGATTTAGATTTTATAACTTTAATTTTTTTTGTATTCCAGTATTATAGATAAGTATGATATTATATGGCATTATTATATATTTATATATACATGCGTTTTTCTTCTTTTCCTTTTCCTTTCTCTCCTTCTCAACACCCTATGATATATTAATCTCTTCTTTCTTAAGTCATAACACATACACTACTTTCTCCTATGTTGGATTGAGGCCTTCCATAACTGGCTCTTCTTGTATATATGCTATCAGTTAACGGTTTATAGCTGTTATCTCAACATGTATTTCTAATCGATATATCTTTACTACTTCTGAAGAGATTCATCTCACAATGATTTTAATTTCATAAATTAATTATCTAAAGATTACTGAATCGAAACAGCTGTCAGAGATGTGGTCATATTTCATAATTAATAAATAATGTTTTATTAATTATCTCTCTATGTTCTCCTTATTCTTTAAATACATAAATATATGAACTACGGTTTATATGGTTACCTTATAGTTGAACTTTCTATGG
>NW_026410690.1:0-341 GCF_001194135.2 Octopus bimaculoides | reverse complement strand
GAACCTGGAACCATGTGGTTGGTAAGCAAGTTACTTACCACACAGCCATAGAATTTGTTTATTTGCTTCATAATTAATAAACTTCTCGGGAGCTCTACCGTTACAGAGGCAATTTCCTTATTTTAGTCGTTTGAACTTTTCTGGATGCAGCCATGGCTGTGAGATTAAAAAACTCGCGTTGCAGCCACGTAATTTCGGGTTCAGAGCCACTGCACGGCACCTGACGCGCAAATGTCTTTTACTATGGCCCTGGGCCAACCAGTTGCTTGTGAGGATTGATAGATATGTGTTTTTTTGTTTTTTTTTTTACATCTCCGTGAATTAGAGATTCGATATAAGAG
>NW_026410689.1:258-370 GCF_001194135.2 Octopus bimaculoides | reverse complement strand
ATAATAATAATAATAATAATAATAATAATAATAATAATAACATACACACAGTTCGCTGAACAACAAAATGAAGTGCTTACAATAAAGAACCTGTTTATGTGTTATTATTATT
>NW_026410689.1:0-248 GCF_001194135.2 Octopus bimaculoides | reverse complement strand
AAGAACCTGTTTATGTGTTATTATTATTGACTCTCTAAGACTCGCATACATATACACAGATACAGACACACACACACATGTTACAGATGTGTTTCTATGTATATGCAATATGTATACATACATACATACATGGATGCATATATACATGCATGCATACATATATATGTCTATATATTTTCCAAAATTCTGACTAGCTCTGTTTTTTTTTATATAAAATCTGTGCAGCACTTTAAATAATCTACACACAC
>NW_026410688.1:0-210 GCF_001194135.2 Octopus bimaculoides | reverse complement strand
GTGTGTGTGTGTGTGTGTGTGTGTGTGTGTTCGTTATGTACATGTGACGTACATATAAAGTATTTGTAAAGCGTGTCTGTGTATACATATATATATATATATATATATGTAGATTTAAAAATCGTAGAGATATATATTATGTGTATTCATATGATATATGTACATACTGCATACGTAAATACATATTTGTATATATATATATATATATAT
>NW_026410687.1:1842-2036 GCF_001194135.2 Octopus bimaculoides | reverse complement strand
ATGTAGGTATGTACATATATGTATGTAAACATGCATATGCTTATATATCAAACATGAACAAGCAAGAAAAAACAACAACGCAAAAACGTGGAATAAATACAGTGTTATTGGACGCTCAGGAAAGGAAAGAAAAAAAAGAGGATCTTACGTTTCGAGCAGAGCTCTTCATCAGAAATATAGAAAAAGTCCAAAGA
>NW_026410687.1:0-168 GCF_001194135.2 Octopus bimaculoides | reverse complement strand
GTATGTGCGTGTGTATATGTGCGTGTGTGTGTATGTGCTTGTGTGCATGTGTGTATGTGCGTGCGTGTGTATATGTGTGTGAACGTGGAGACATGTGTCGGGATATGTGTGCGTTTTGTTGCGTGTTTGCGCGTGTGCTTGAGTTTGTATGCGTATGTGGTTGTCTGT
>NW_026410686.1:0-288 GCF_001194135.2 Octopus bimaculoides | reverse complement strand
CAGAATAGAACTGTTGAATGTTCATACAGTCTGCAATGTTTTAAGAACATTTTTGTTCATAATGAATAGGCCTGTATTACAAGAGTTATAAAAGCACGTAAATTAGAGCTTCTATTCATAAACAAGCTCCCCTATTTCAGTGATGGTGCAGCCAGCCAATACAACAACTACAAAAGCCAAACAAATCTCTGTCGTTATCAGAACAATCATCGGCTCAAGGCAAAGTGGAATTTCTTTGCCACATCACATGGAAAAAGTTCATGTGATTGAATCGGTGGGAGGGTGAAA
>NW_026410685.1:0-253 GCF_001194135.2 Octopus bimaculoides | reverse complement strand
TGTATACATCAAGAAGCGATTTAACGCTTGACAAACATTTAGTGCAAAGCAAAGCCTTCTTAATCCGTTTTTTTTTTCGTCTTTTGCGCAGTACTTAGGTAAATGGAACCAGCATGTGACGTCTTCAGATAAATTTATGTCGACAGAAACACAGGCACTACTACACACGTCGACACGCACATACATATATGTGTCCATACAAACATATTACATACATACATATGTATGCATGTATATATGTATATATATATAT
>NW_026410684.1:0-451 GCF_001194135.2 Octopus bimaculoides | reverse complement strand
GTGTGTGTGTGTGTGTGCGTGTATGCGTGTGTGTGAGTGTGTGAATGTGTGTGTGTGTATACGTAAGTATGTATATATATGTAATATGTATATATGTATGTATGTATGTATATATGTATGTGTGTACCTGTATGCGTATGTTTTTATATGTATGTATATCACGAACACACACGTATATATAAATACATAAATATGTATGTATATGTGTATGTATATGTATAAATGCATGCATATATACACATATATATATATATATTAACGTAGTTATATATATTTACATATGCATTTGTGAATATACTTATATACGTAGGTAGGTATTATATATGCATATATATATATATGTATAAATATGTGTGTGCGTGTATGTATATGTGCATATACACAGATATGCATGAGCATATAAAAATTACATGCATGTATATGTATATTTTATAAACTTAGATATATATAT
>NW_026410683.1:0-355 GCF_001194135.2 Octopus bimaculoides | reverse complement strand
ACGTATTTAAACTTCAACACATTCATAAACATATAAATTTCAGGATATGTATTTGTATGCTAGCATGTGCATAGGAAGATAGTTGCGCGCGCACACACACACAAACGTACATGCACATACATACACAGACAGATACAGAGAGAGGGAGAGAGAGAGACAAAGAGACATATATATGTGTATGCTTATATATGTGTATGCTTATATATGTGTATTTATGTATACATATGCAGGCATATATATATTTGTATGTATACAGATATGTGTTTATGTTTGTGTGTGCGTGTGTGTGCGTGTGTGTGCATATATATGTATACATACATATATTTGTATCTATGTATGTATATATATACACATA
>NW_026410682.1:0-324 GCF_001194135.2 Octopus bimaculoides | reverse complement strand
TGTGTGTGTGTGTGTGTGTGTGTGTGTGTGTATGCATACATACATATATACATAGATCAATACATACGTATGTAGGAGAAAGTGAGAATAAATGATTATCTGGCATAACTACAAATTCCTGTCTCCCCAAATTTGGATGATGATAACTTTCAGAAATATGCATATTTTTTAATGAAATGTTCTACGAATGTGTTATATCATGTAGATTTTGAATATACAAAATTTGGGGGGAAAGGTGTTTTAGGTGGGGAATTTCTGAAAATTCACCGGAGTACACTTCAGTTCGTCTTAACTTTCAAGAAAATGGATATTTTTTAATGAAAT
>NW_026410681.1:0-438 GCF_001194135.2 Octopus bimaculoides | reverse complement strand
ATATTTACCTGATTAAAAAAAAAAAAAGAAATTGAAATTATTACTTCTTGATTATCTATATCTTCTTTTCCACGCCATTTCACTTCTTTCATCTTAATTCCCATCTCTTGAGATGATTCCTGTTTAGCACAGTTTGTGTTTCGAAGCAGTTCTTTGGTGTATAAAAGTACATTCACTGTTGAAGTTTCCAACAAAGAACAATTTTGCAAAGTAAATGACTGAAGAATGAAGCAGAGAAAGATTTGTCAGTAAATAATTTTGACAATGAAGAGAAATAGCATTTCTTTCCACACAGTTCTTGGGAAGAATTGTCACCAAATCCCTTCGCACTTTTTGCTCTTGGTTATACTTGTCATTATCCCTCTCTCTTCCCCTCTCACTCTCTCTTCCTCTCTCTCTCTCTCTTTCTCTATCTATCTATCTATCTATCTATCTATC
>NW_026410680.1:0-297 GCF_001194135.2 Octopus bimaculoides | reverse complement strand
TGTATGTAGGTATGTAGGAATGCAAATATATACGCATACATGCATGTATAAAGTATGTATGCATGCATATATGTATATATATGTATGTCCGTACGTACGTATGTATGTATGTCTATACGTATGTATGTAAGTATGCATGTGTGTATTTATGTATGTATGCATGTGTGTGTATCTGTCCGTCAGTTTATTACTTTGGTGAGACTGTATTGCTCCATTAATATTCTGCTGATAGCAAGTTCTACTTCGCATTACATCTCTCCCTTTTTCTCTCTCTTTTCATCTCTCTCTCTCTCTCTC
>NW_026410679.1:0-278 GCF_001194135.2 Octopus bimaculoides | reverse complement strand
ATATATATGAGGGTATACCCAAAAGAAACCGGAATTTTGCAATGTTATTCTATTCACTTAGTTTTACACTCTTATTGCTTTCAAAGTATTCTCTATTTGAAGCAATGCAGCGGTTCCACAGTTCGAATCAGTGCTGGAACTTCTGCGAAGTGATACCTTTTAACGCCTCCGCTGTGTTTTTCTTCACCTCTTTCACATCTGCAAATTCGTAGGACCAGCTTTCATCACCAGTGATGACCTTCGAAAAAAGGTCCGGATCGACTTCCAGTTGTTCTTTC
>NW_026410678.1:0-480 GCF_001194135.2 Octopus bimaculoides | reverse complement strand
CACACACACACACACACATCTACACATTGACTCAGTACATTATATCATAATTAATAAATGAATGTTTTTCAATAATTTGAAAACTTAAGAAGGATTTTTTTTTAAAAGCCTTGAAGTTCTTCTTGTTGGGAAGCCAATGAGAAACAAGAGCTGAAGCAGTAATTACTGCTGTTCTGGTAGGGGTGGTGGTGGTGTTGGGTTGTGATCATGGTGTTCATAGTGGTGGTGGCAGTGGTGGTTCCACTGGTGGTCGTAATGGTAGTCATGGTTGTAGGAAGCAGTGGTGGTGGTGGTGGTGTTGTAGTGGTGGTGGTGGTCGTGGTGGTCGCGGTGGTGATGGTTGTGGTGGTGGTGGGGTAGTGCTTGTAGTGGTAGTGGGGGTGGCTGTTGTGATGTGGTGATAGCGATGGTGATGGTGATAGCAGTAGTAGTTGTGGTGATGGTCATAGTGGTTCTGGTGGTGGTGGTGGTGTTGGTGGT
>NW_026410677.1:0-276 GCF_001194135.2 Octopus bimaculoides | reverse complement strand
CTTCCTCTGTTACTACTACGTATCTCTTTTTTCCCCCTCGTACTTCCTCGTTTTCTCTTTTTTTCTCGTTGCTCACCTATTCTTCTACTTCCTCCCTTTGTTTCTCCCTCTGCCACTCTCTCTCTTCCCCTTACACCGGCATGGTGGCATGCTTCCGGTCAATAATCCTTTTCTTCCTTGGCTGTCGCCGAGCAAGCACACGAAACATTTCGTCCCTACTTTCAAGTTCGTGCCTCACAGCGTTCACACGCAAACAATTTTTCTCGTCTGGCCGTA
>NW_026410676.1:0-231 GCF_001194135.2 Octopus bimaculoides | reverse complement strand
AGTATGTATGTATGTGTTTTAGGTGTTAGTTTTGAACAGAAATGGAAACACGTCTGTCAATACTTATGTGATTCTCTTGAGAAGCGAAAGAAATGATGAAATATTCCCAACTGCAAACATCTTACCATTCCAGAAACTACTACCACCACTGCTGCCACCAATAAGAATAATAAATACGACAACGATGATGATTTTGATGATGATGATGATGATGATGATGATGATGATGAT
>NW_026410675.1:0-502 GCF_001194135.2 Octopus bimaculoides | reverse complement strand
AACAAAGAGTTAGTTACACAGGAAATTAATGAACACTCTACTTTTTTTTTTACCCCGTAAGTGGAAAGCTTCAGATAAACGGTGGGCAGAAAAAGAATTGGGAATTTCGACTCCTTGATTTTCCATAATATTATAGTGTATAAAGAAATCTTAGAATCCATGTTCTCTGTATATTACTGGCATAAATTTGTACCTTCACAGTAATTTACCTTTTTTCTTCATTGTATTTTTGTCTTGATTTGAGGAATTTAATGTCAAAGAAAAGCAGAAACGAAATGCAACTAAAACAAATCGATATATGTCTTTACATTGTGCGGTAAATGGCATGCATTTTTATCGATAATAAATAAAGCTAAATGACTGTGAAATATAACTGTACTAAAGAGATTCTGATCATAGTTTTGCAAGAATATATTTCATTGTATAAAAAATACAATTTAGAGACCAAACAGACATCTTTTATATAATGAAATCATTTTAAACAAATCACGGTGACCAAATC
>NW_026410674.1:0-481 GCF_001194135.2 Octopus bimaculoides | reverse complement strand
GCGTACGTACGTACGTACGTACGTACATACAAGTACGTGCGTACGTACGTACATACATTTACGTACGTACAGATACATACGTGCGTAAGTACGTACGTACATATACGTAGTACGTACGTATATATACGTACCTGCATACGTACATATACGTGCGTACGTAAATATACGTACGTATTTTGGTACGTACGTAAGTATATACGTACGTACAGATACGTACGTGCGTACGTAGATAGTACGCACATATAGGTACGTGGGTACGTACTTACGTACGTAAATACGTATATGTACGTGCGTAGTACGTACATACCTATACGTGCGTGCGTACGTACAGATACGTACGTGCGTACGTACTTAGATACATGTACCTGCGTACGGAAGTACGTACGTACAGACGTACTTACATACAGGTACGTGCGAACATACGTACATAATAGTACGTGCGTGCGTACGTACATACGTATACCTACGTGCGTAAGTACGT
>NW_026410673.1:1737-1913 GCF_001194135.2 Octopus bimaculoides | reverse complement strand
ACACACACATACATAGACTAGTGTGGTGTGAAAAGTATTGCTTCCCAACCCCATGGTTCTGGGTTCAGTTCCATTGCATAGCAACTTGAGCAAGTGTCTTCTATAGCCTCAGGCAAATGAAAGTCTTATGAGTGGATTTGGTAAATGGAAACTGAAAGAAGCCTGTCGTGTGTGTG
>NW_026410673.1:0-268 GCF_001194135.2 Octopus bimaculoides | reverse complement strand
TTTTGACATTGATATTAATTAAAAGTGATCATAATTATTAATTCAACAGATTTAAGCTATTTCAGAAATAAAACAACAGGCTTGAAATTCTGCTACATCTTTTTCCTTTTGTTTTATAAAATCAGTCCTACAAATTGTCTCATGAATAATGTTGCAATCAGAGCAAATATTGTTGTTGAATCAAGAGGATACACAAGCATAGTTTCCTGTAGAATATTATACACATTTCATAAAACATGTTTACAAATTAAAATCTAAATTTAGCAAA
>NW_026410672.1:320-641 GCF_001194135.2 Octopus bimaculoides | reverse complement strand
ATATATATTTGGAAATGGATGCATGGGTACAGGACAACACCAACTGTAAACAACATGAAGTATGAAAACAAAGCCGACAACTGATGAAAGGCCGTTGTGTTACTTGTCCCATTTTCCATCATTTTTTCTCTCGTTTGCATATTTAACTCATTTGTTTTCGTACTTCATGTTGTTTACAGTTGGTGATGCCATGTACCCATATATGTTTATACATCATCATCATCATCATCATCATTTAACGTCCGCTTTCTATGCTGGCATGGGTTGGATGGTTTGACTGAGGACTGGTTAGCCAGAGGCTGCACCAGGCTCAATCTGATC
>NW_026410672.1:0-310 GCF_001194135.2 Octopus bimaculoides | reverse complement strand
GTTAGCCAGAGGCTGCACCAGGCTCAATCTGATCTGGTAAAGTTTCTACAGTTGGATGCTCTTCCTAACGCTAACCACTCCGAGAGTGTAGTGGGTGCTTTTTACATGCCATCGGCATGAGGGCCAGTCAGGCGGTTCTGGCAAGGACCACGCTCAAAAGGTGTTTTCACGTGCTACCTGCACAGGAACCAGTCCGGCAGCACTGGCAATAACTGTGCTCAAATGTTGTTTCTCACATGCCGGTATATATATATGTATATGTATATATATATATATAAGTTCAAAAAAACACAAAAAACAATAACAAAAA
>NW_026410671.1:1363-2069 GCF_001194135.2 Octopus bimaculoides | reverse complement strand
AGATCCAAGGCTGTTTCTCTGGAATTTCACCAACATCAGCAGGGTATTTTTGTATGTATTCGTGTGTATTTGTGCTGTATTTGGAGTCAGTACATGTGCAGATTTGTATGTTTTGTCTTCTCATCAATAGTTACATGTCTAGACATGCTCATATATACTTGAGTGATAAACTTCAGGAAAGTTTTACAGATTTTTACTGTTCCAGTGATGGCTTGGATCTGTAGTCTTTGAAACAGCTTTCTCCTTTCTGGTTCTGAGAAGCCTAATTTCTCAGGATTGATACTTAGTCAGTGTGTTACATATCCCAGGGTTCCGATGATTACAGATATAAAACTGAACTTGTAATCTGGATAGAGTAACTGCAGATTTCTCAATAGTTCAGTCTAGGTAAACTCTTTTATTATTATTATTATTATTGTTCAGTAGTTTTATTTTTATAACGTGCTTTCACTTCACTACCGAGCGCAGCTCTGTGCGCCTTGGGTATGTGCTGTGGTGCTCTTATGTTTACTGTATTGAAAGTGTTTTGCGTAGAATGTGTGCAGTACCCAGTAGTGCAATTTTCTGTATGTTATATATATTTGTAAGTCCTGGTATTTTTGTTATGTATTTGTCTGAATATTTTTTTATTATACCTAAGGCACCTACTATGATAGGAATTGTTTCTGTTTTTAGATTCCACATTCGAGTTATCTCTATTTCCAGG
>NW_026410670.1:6508-7522 GCF_001194135.2 Octopus bimaculoides | reverse complement strand
CATCAATGTTAAGTGTTCAGCAATAATAGTACAATAACAACAAGAACAACGTCGTTAGCTATTCAATAACAACACCCCACAATCGTCATCATTGTTGTCACTGTCATCATCATCATCATTATCATTGTCATCATCGTCATTGTCATCATCACCACCATCTCTATCATCGGCATCATTATCATCATCATCATCATCATTGGCCCCCCCCCTCAACATCATCAACATCCCCATCATTATCAACACTGTTATCTCCATCACTGTCATCCTTATTATCATCATCAACATCACCATTATAATCATCATCCTCATCATTCCCATCACCATCATCATCATCACCACAACCCCCACCATCATCATCATCATCAGCACCACCCCCATCATCATCATTTTAACACCATTTTTCCCTGCTTGCATGGGTCAGGCTGTATTTCTTGATGCAGAGTCTCTACGGCTGGCTGACTTTTCCTGCCACCAACTCTTCCCTGGTTCCAAGCAAGGTCAGACAAGTCTCTGTGGTCAGACATGTCTCTGTGGTCAGACATGTCTTTAAAGAAGATTAAAAATGAAGGACACCACTCACTGGACACATTTTTACAACTTTCCCAAAAAAGTCAAGGCAACAATAACACACACACACACATTTTTATATACGGCAGCGAGCTGGCAGAATCATTAGCACGCCGGGCGAAATGCTTAGCGATATTTCGTCTGCCGCTACGTTCTGAGTTCAAATTCCGCCGAGCTCCACTTTGCCTTCCATCCTTTCGGAGTCGATTAAATAAGTACCAGTTACACACTGGGGTCGATCTTATCGACTTAATCCATTTGTCTGTCCTTGTTTGTCCCCTCCGTGTAGCCCCTTGTGGGTAGTAAAGAAATAACACATTTTTATATACACCTCCACCGCTACTACCACCACCATCTTTGCTCTTTGCACTATGAAGAACTCACCACACTCAGTGCTAATCCAATAAATACATTACTTCTCACAAAATTAATGTCTTCATCATCATC
>NW_026410670.1:2812-6268 GCF_001194135.2 Octopus bimaculoides | reverse complement strand
CATCATCATCATCATCATTGTCGTCATCATTATCATTCCCGACAACAGCAGCATCATCATCATCACTACCGACACCAATACCATCATCATAATCATCATCATCATCGTGTCTTCCTTAACAACAACAAAGCAACATCATCACCAGCATCATCAATAACATTGTCATCATCATCATCATCATAAGCACCATCACCACCAACATCATTAAGAACATTGTTGCCATCATCATCATCATCATTGTTGTTGTCATTATCATCATCATTATCAACAACAGCATCATCATTGTCATCAATATCAACATCAACGACATTAACATCATTACTATGACTACCATCATCATCATCATCGTCATCATCATCAACAGAAACAGGAAAGGCACAACAATAACAAACACTTCTATCTCAATTACCGAAGAAAAAACAAAAACAACAATCAAAACAAAATAAAAAAAACAAAACAACAACTTTGAAACACACACTTTCCTTCAAGAATAAAAAACAACAAAACAATAAAACTATGAAACAAGTCAATAAAATCACAAATTACAAAAGAAAAAAGAAAAAAGAAAAAATTAAGGAAAAACAACGGAAAACAGTAAATGTATTGGAAGAAACTCATGGAGTTATGTTGGGAATAAGAAGTCAGAGTTAGCCTGGAGCCATCTGGAATGGTTAATGTGCCTAATGAGGGTGGTGGGGGATGGTGGTGGTGGTGACAGTAGAGGTGGTGGTGGAGACAATGGTAGCACGAGCAGGAGTTGTGGTGACTGCAATGCTGATGGTGGTGGTGGTAGTGGAGGAGTAGGAGGAGAAGGGTTGGTAACAAGTGGCACCGCCTCATCTCTGTTGTGGCACCTCCGAAGATTATATTTCTTGATTTCATGGTGAGGTGCAAAGGAGGAGCAGGGGGAGGAGAAGTGCAAGTGTTTTGGAAAAAGGTTAATTAGTAGATGTCGTCAGTAATGCACTAATTAGGTTTGGGGATTTATTATTTTTTTTATCAGAGACAATATTGGTGCTTACTTTGCATATTACCGTACACGGGGAGTGGGTGGGGTGGAGGTGGGGTGGAACTCGGAATGTTAGAAGGGGTGGAGTTTGAAAGGGCTGGCAGTTGGAGGAGGGGGAAGGGGGTGGGTGTTGCTGTTTGTTTGATAGTGTTGTTGTTGGTGTTGTTGTGGTGGTGCTGGTAATATTGCAGCAATGTTGCACTGCTACTGCTGTTGTACCTTGATCAAGTAGACTTACGATTACAGATGTTCCAGCCATGACAATCTAGCTGATTTAAAACCGTGGCTCTTAACCCGAGTCCATATTACCCCTAGGGGCGGGGTCCATATAAGACCTTTCTAGCAGTCCACACAAGCAAAATGGTCAATTAGGGGCCATGCTAATATTTCATTGCAAACAAACAAGCAAGTTTCCTTCTCTAACGCTTAACATACTTCAACATCTTTTATTTTTCTACCTTTTACTTGTTTCAGTCATTGGACTGCGGCCATGCTGGAGCATTGCCTTGAAGAATTTTTAGTTGACTGTATTGACTTCAATACTTATTGTCTTGTGTAAAGTGTGGTACTTATTTTATCGGGCTCTTTTGCTGAGCTGCTAAGTTAGAGGAACTTAAACACATCAACATCAGTTGCCAAGCAGTGGTACAGGACAAACACTCTCTCTCTCTCACACACACACATACACTGTCATCATCGTCACCATCACCATCACCGTTTAACATCCACCTTCCATGCTGGCATGAGTTGGACAGTTTGACAGGAGCTGGCCAAGCAGGAGCCTGTACCAAACTTCTTTGTCTGTTTTGGCAGGGTGTTTATGGTTGGCTGCCCTTCCCAACACCAGCCACCCAGCAGAATGGACAGAATGCTTTTTACGTGGCACAAGCATAGGTGAGGACAGTTTTGGCATGGTTTATGCACCTGGATGCTCTTCCAAACACCAACCACTTTGCAGTGTAGACTGGATGCTTTTTATGTGGCACCAACACTGGCATGGTCACCGAGTAAGTTGCAAGGCAAAAATCTTTTGAGAGAGGAGGGGGCATTGGAGGAGGTGATCTTGTGTCCGATGATAAAAAGTTTGAGTGTGATAAATAGAGAGGCAGAAACAGGCATCTTGCTGTAGAGGAGGAACATGGTTACTCAGCCAGAGAGAGAGAGAGAGAGAAAGAGAGAGAGAGAGAGAGAGAGAGAGAGGGTGATCAAAAATGAGGACAGAAGCAGTTGTGCTGCTGTAAAGGCGGTATGTGGCTATCCAGCCTGAAGGAAGAGCAAATATATATATATATATATATATATATATATATATATATATATATATATTTGCGGCTGAAGATAGCTTTACATTGTAGATTATACACATATTATATTATGTTATATTATATTATGTTATATTATATTATACACATGTAGAGCTTGAAACACGTGTACCGCGGAATCCTTTGTAGTTTTGTTGTTATTTTTTTCTTTTGGATTTACAATTTATATATATATATAGAATGGGCTTCTTTTTTCTGTTTCTGGCTGCTAAATCCACTCACAAGATTTTGGTTGGCCCAGGGCTATTGTAGAAGATATTTGCCCAAGGTGTCATGCAGTGGGACTGAATCTGGAATCCTGTGGTTGGAAAGCAAGTAACTTACTACATCCAAGCCTATGTGTATGTGTGTGTAGATATATATATATGTATAGATGCAGTGTCATTCATTTCCAATATTCTGCAAGAACATCTGTCCATAAGGAAGAGGGTTGGCAACAGGAAGGGCGTCCAACCGACCTGTGCAAGGATGAAATCACGGTTGTTAAATAATGATGATAATGAACATGATGGTGATGATGATGATGATGATAGTTACACCTAAACTTATTAAACTGCGCACCACTTATGCACCCTAGACCACACACTAACCATATTGCATCATGCCACTCGACACCCCAACACAGCTACGTTACAACCCCCCACCACCATCATTGTGTGAAGAGTTTCTACTTCAGTTTGGGAGAGTGGATACCACAGACCACTTAACGTATTGGTAATTAAAATTGTTCGTCAGCTTTTCCTGTTCATAATTATTGTTGAGAAATGGAATTGACATTGTCTGGCTTCTCTCCTTCCACAAGATTGAATGGCTACTCTGTTAGTGTGCGTGTGTGGCTCTGTGTGTGTGTGGGGTGGGTGGGTGGATGTGTGTGTGTGTGTGTGTGTGTGTGTGTGTGTGTGCACGCGTGCATTTATACATACATTCATACACTCTCACATATTCGTTTCATCCTCATCATTCTTCTCTTCCCCTTCTTCCTCATTACCATCCTCTCCCTCTCCTCCTCTTTATCTTCATTGTCATCATGATCCACCTTCTCATCATCATTATTGTCCTCCTCCTCCCCTTACTCATCAATATCATCAACATTATTCTCCTCCCCCTCGTCATCATCATTATCAC
>NW_026410670.1:702-2128 GCF_001194135.2 Octopus bimaculoides | reverse complement strand
ACACACACACACACACACACACACATACTCTATGATGCAATAAAAAATACTGACTCTATCCTCCCGCCCCGGAGAATGTGGGTATTGTATCTCGGTCAGGAATCAATAATTTAATTATTGGAAATTGTAGTGGAATTTGTGGAACAACAAAAGAAACTAGTGTACAAATCTGTGCTTGTTATTGCAATTAATACGAGGACAGGGTGTGGCAGGCAGCATTACTTGTCTGTTGTAATTCCTATTATAGAATCTAGAGCAAGGTTGTCGACTGACATAGATGTTTCTAACAGTACTTGTTTAGGACTTAAGCCTCTGAGGCCTGACCTCCTTTAGTACTATTTGATCCTGTGCCTGGACTCCTGAGCCATTTGTGCCAGTTCTGACTGAGATTAGAAGCAAGGTTGTCATAATATGTGATGTCCCAAAATTTACTATCTGTTTCTTTGGAATTGGCTAAATTAAGAAAGAAAAGAAAACAACAATCAGAATTTTATGTTTATTATTTAATTATGATTCTGAAACAAATATATTTATAAATCTTATGTGAAAACTTTATTGAATATTTTCAACATGTGCTCTGTCTGTATCCCTGCAAATTTCAAACCTATCCTCAGCACATTTTGAAACATTTTCAGGTGTTACCTCCTGCACTGCTAGCTGAATGCATTCTCTAAGTTCAGCTAAACTATTGCTCCATCCTGGGCATGGAAATAGAGAAAATGGTTGCAGCCAAATCGGAAAAAAGCTGTTGTGGACAGATAAGCAGGATCCAACAGGAATGGAAATAAAATTATGGAACTATAAAGAAAATTTAAAATTTCTGCACTTTTAACATCCAGCTGTAGAAACTCTGCCAAATCAGATTGGAGCCTGGTGTCGCCTCCTGGTCCACCAGTCCTCAATCAAATTGTCCAACCCATGCTAGCATGGAAATCGGACGTTAAACAATGATGATGATGATTGAGTAAGGGAGTAAAAACATATCTTGCAATTCTTTAAGTTACTTCACTTTGATCAAAAGAAATGCAGCCCATTCTTCACTGAGAAATATGATATCTTGACTCAATGCAACAATATTTTACATTCCTTGTCAAATAGGAAACTTAAAATATTGTCTGCAGGTGAATAAATTCTTGGTGGGAAAAAGTTTCAAGAACAGACTGGGGAAAACCACCACCACCACCACCACCACGACCACCACCACCACCACTGCCGCCACCACCATCCTTCCTCTTCTTCCTAGATGCAAACAGAAGTGTATTTAAGTTTGCTGCGTAATCATTCAGTTCTGTTCTGTCTTAATTGTTTTCGCACATTCAGGTACAGATGTTACTGTGTGGTAAGAAGCTTGCTTCCCCAACCACATGGTTCCAGGTTCAGTCCCATTATGTGGCATCTTGGGTAAATGCCTTCTACTATAAGCCTT
>NW_026410669.1:0-1218 GCF_001194135.2 Octopus bimaculoides | reverse complement strand
ATATATACGATGGCCTTCTTCCAGTGTCTACAAAAGCTACTCACAAGACTTTTGTTAGCCCGAGGCTATAGAAGATACTTGCCTAAGGTGCCACGCAGTGGAACTGAACCCGTTGCGATCATTTTCACAGGTTTTGCGTATGTGCAGTGCGTGTGCGCAATCGTAGATAAACAATAAAAAGCAGAAATGTTTAAAAAGTGGTTCCAAGAGCAAAACACCCGTGGATGACATGTTCAAAGACACTTGCCCAAGGTGCCACGCAGTGGGAATAAACCCGGAACCACGTGGTTCGTAAGCAAGCTACTTACCACACAGCCACTCCTACGCCTGTTGTTATTTCCTGTTATTTCCAATATTCTTATAATACGGTGGTCATCTCCAGAGCAGTCCGGATAAAGTATACCTTATACATGTCATATCTTTAAGACGAAAGGGTATGATTCGAAAAATATTTCTGCTATTATCTACTATTTCTCGCAGATCGAGTTGTTGTTGTTGTTGGCACTCCGTCGCTTACGACGTTAAGGGTTCCAGTTGATCCGATCAACCGAACGGCCTGCTCGTGAAATTAACTTGCAAGTGGTTGAGCACTCCACAGACACGTGTACCCTTAACGTAGTTCTCGGGGATATTCAGCGTGACACAGTGTGACAAGGCTGGCCCTTTGAATTACAGGCACAACAGAAACAGGAAGTAAGAGTGAGAGAAAGTTGTGGTGAAAGTGTACAGCGGGGTTCGCCACCATCCCCTGCCGGAGCCTCGTGGAGATTTAGGTGTTTTTCGTTCAATAAACACTCACAACGCCCGGTCTGGGAATCGAAACCGCGATCCTATGACCGCGAGTAACACCGCAGATCGAGTAACAACTAAGATACTTCTTTATTTTCTGCAACATAGTGCTAATATCCCTCATGCTTATCCACACCATTATTCTTGCTTATCTCTAACAAACTGTACATATATTGTATTTCCACTCCATCGTGTCTCGCTTTCCTCTATTTTAGTTCTCTTACATTCATTTTTATCAATGCTGTCCGCAATCTCCATCACACCAGAGACTCTTACAACAACCAACAAATAATTCTAAATTATTAGCAACAGACTATTCCAGATTGTTCGCTTTACTTCTTGCATTGTCCTCGCAACTTATCAAACCTCTTCCTCCATTTTTCATCGGCAGATAAAAACCTATGAATGTCACTTCTCAAGTGCAATACC
>NW_026410668.1:0-261 GCF_001194135.2 Octopus bimaculoides | reverse complement strand
TAGACACTTTTTTTCTGCAACTGGTAAGATTATGTAGGGGGTGCAAATTTCGATCTTGTAACCCCTGAAAATTCTAGGGGGTGCGGGTGCACCCGCTGCACCCCCTGTTCCCGGGCCCTTGTATATACGTATGTATGTATGCATATATGAGCATGCAAGCGGGTACATGTGAGTATATATGAGTATAGATATAAATATTTTATAGGCGTAGCAGTGGCTGTGTGGTAAGTAGCTTGCTTACCAACCATATGGTTCTGGGTT
>NW_026410667.1:0-408 GCF_001194135.2 Octopus bimaculoides | reverse complement strand
CGTGCTTTCACTTCACTACCGAGCGCAGCTCTGTGTGCCTTGGCTATGTGATGTGTTTTGCCGTGATGCTCTTATGGTTACTGTATTGAAAGTGTTTTGCGTAGGATGTGTGCAGTGCCCAGTAGTGCAATTTTCTGTATGTTATATATACTTCTAAGTTCTGGTGTTTTTTGTTATGTATTTGTCTGAATATCTTTTTATTATACCTAAGGCACCTACTATGATAGGAATTGTTTCTGTTTTTAGATTCCACATTCGAGTTATCTCTATTTCCAGTTCTTTGTATTTTGAAAGTTTCTCCATTTCTTTTAGTGAAACGTTGTCATCTGCTGGTATTGAAACATCAATTAGAAAGAACTTTTCTTCATGATCTCTGACAACTATATCTGGTCTATTTGCCTTAATTTC
>NW_026410666.1:0-385 GCF_001194135.2 Octopus bimaculoides | reverse complement strand
GCTGCCCTCATCTGCACCTCTTGCTGTGAAGTTGGTTCATCTGGGCCAACTGAAAGAAAGAGGTCCAGCCTTGTCTTGAAGATAGCTACATCCACCGCATGCAGGTCTCTCAGGTCCTTCGGGAGGATATCGAAGAGCTGTGGACCTTTGAAGCCCACGCTATTGCAGTATCTTGTCCTACATCTTGATGGCAAATTTATTTATATATATATTTATTGATATATATATTATTTTTATATATATTTATTTATATATATTTATTTTTATGTATATTTATTTATATATATATATATATTTATTTATATATGTATATTTACTCATATATATATTCATTGATATATATATATTTATATATATATATATATTTTTATATATATATTTTTAT
>NW_026410665.1:1687-2414 GCF_001194135.2 Octopus bimaculoides | reverse complement strand
TGCTTTTCTCCCTTTCGGGAGTAATAAAAATAGAATATAAATGGAAGGCAGCAGCTAAGGAACAATTGTAAGAACTCTGATTTTGACTGGTTTTTGATTCGGACTTTTGCATTCCGAGTCTAAAAACCTTTCCGGCTTCATATTGCAATCTGGCACCCTGGGGTACTCTCGCGGATTCCAGCCTATTGTAGATATTAAAACGGGGTCTCCGTTAATTGAGGATATCTCCTGCACCACCTTTTCCAAACCCTCTATCTCTGTACTCTGAGGTCCTGCGTAGGATCAAGGTCCCGTAAGACCAGGGGCTCGGCCTTGCCTTCCATGACGCACTCGTAACAATGGAGGCGGAGAGAGACACTTGATAACATCGTCCTTGATTCACTATGGAATGGTAAATGAATAAATACAAGGCAGGACGGTCACGGATGGGAAGACTTCGGTAATAGGTGATAGGTCAGTTGGATGAAGGCAGAACTGAGGCTACACAACAACAATGGTAACAGTCAATAGATAACACCACTGTGATCATCATCATCATCATCATTAGCATTTCATTCGTCGTCGTCACCGTCATCTTCATCATCTTCGATAACAACAACAACAAACTCCAGAAAAAAAAAACAACAACAAAGCAGCCATTTTGTTTTTGTTTTCCGCTGTTACACGAAACAGCATTAGCACACATGGAAATAAAAACAGGCCATGCACCACCACACAGGGGTGGGAG
>NW_026410665.1:0-618 GCF_001194135.2 Octopus bimaculoides | reverse complement strand
GTATATATGTATATGTATATATGTGTATATGTGTGTGCGTTTGTGTGTCTGTGTTTGTCCCACCCCCATCATCGCTTGACAACCGATGGTGGTGGTTACGTCCCCGTAACTTAGCGGTTCGGCAAATAGACCGATAGAATAAGTACTCGGCTTCTAAAGAATAAGTCCTCGGGTGGATTTGCTCGACTAAAGGCGGTGCTCCAGCATGTGAGTGTGTTGAGCCTCATTGAACAGTTCATGTTATCCCCCTTCGTTTTTGTTTTTAGACGGGGGTACTTCTAATTCCTGCCATATTTATATGTCTTCTGTGTCAATCTCGCCCTCTACACATCACACACACACACACCTCAATCTCTATAGTTACCAACCGACCGAGCAACCAGCGAACCAGTCCTACCAATCACCCACCAAACCAATCAACCATCTGCTCCGCCAGTTTTCTCTCAATCTGTCTGTCTGTCTGTCTATATTTCTATCACTGCATCCATTTAGCAATCTCTCTCTTTCTCTCGTCCTCCCTCTGTTTATCTCTCCTTCTCCCTCTCTCATTTTCTCTCTCTCTCCCCGCTTTCTCAACCTTTCTCTCTCTCTGTCTCTCTCTCTCTCTCTCTCTCTCTC
>NW_026410664.1:0-290 GCF_001194135.2 Octopus bimaculoides | reverse complement strand
TGTGTGTGTGTGTGTGTGTGTTTGTGTGTGCTTGTGTGTGTGTTTGTGTGTGCGTGTGTGTGTATGAGTGTGCGTGCACGCGCATGCGTGTGTAAGCTATGTGTGTATATTGTCTGTTATCATGTGCGCGATGTATGTGTAGCTGTGTTTTCCGAAATGGAAAATATGTTGTTTATGTTTGAACTGTAACACAGGAGAAGATTTGTATAGGAAAAGTCCAGAGACGATGATATGGAGAGAACTGGTGGGCGGAAGATGATTATACGTCGTTTAGTCGGACATAACTTAGT
>NW_026410663.1:0-406 GCF_001194135.2 Octopus bimaculoides | reverse complement strand
CCCCTCTCTCCCTCTCTCTCTCTCTCTCTCTCATTGTGTCAGTGGAAAGAAACATTTAACTTCCTTCTTCGCTCTTTCCCTCTCTTTTTCCCACCACCACCACCACCACCACTACCACCGCTTAATAAGGCGGGATGGTCATAGTCGGAATGACTGATTGTATGTAAACTCGATCGTAATTTGTTCGGACTGGAACAAAACAACAGCTACTACTACTACTACTATCAACAACAATAATAACACTGCTGCTGACACCACCACCACTACTTTCACAGCTACCATCACTATTATTGTCATCTTGTAACACTCATCACCAACAATCGTCAACAGCACCACCACCACCACCACTCTCTTCCCGCCATCATCATCCTAAACACCGCCATCAACCCTCTTCTCTCTCTCTCTC
>NW_026410662.1:0-410 GCF_001194135.2 Octopus bimaculoides | reverse complement strand
ACACAGACAGACAGATAGACACACATTCTCATTTTTATATATATAGATATCGACATTGCTGTTAATGTTCGTTGTCTTTGAACAGACTACACTTGCAAAACTGATCAGCATCCAATGTAAAGAAAACTGCACCGCTAAATTCTTGATGATGTCTGCTACGAACTCTGGTGTTAACGATGTCAAACAAGCAGCACAGAATGCCTTAACCAATCAGAAGATGTTCAAGATGAAGACAATACTTTTCATTGATGAAATCCACCGTTTCAACAAAACACAGCAAGTAATAATAATAATAACAATAATGATTAGTTTTAAATTTTGCCATAAAGGCAGCATTTTTGGGGTAGAGAATGAGATGATTTCATTGACCCCAGTTTTCAACTGGTACTTATTTTTATCGACCCCCCCCC
>NW_026410661.1:0-319 GCF_001194135.2 Octopus bimaculoides | reverse complement strand
TGTGGAGATACCTATATATACATCCATCAATATATATATTAAAGTTTATATTTTGCTGGCCTACGTTTGTAAATATGTGCGTATGTAAGCCTGAACGTATGTATATTTACTGTACAAATGTATGTATATGGCATTAGTGTGTGTATGTATAAGTTAATGTTATTTGTATGTGGATAACGTGTATTTATATTTTCATGCTGTTAGATTTCTGTAAGTAAATATCATTATAAACAGATTTACAGCTGTCTTAATTAAATTTATTTTACTGTTAATCAATTCACTCTTGGTATACATATATATAAATATATATTATATATAT
>NW_026410660.1:0-201 GCF_001194135.2 Octopus bimaculoides | reverse complement strand
AAACAGTTTCAAATAATTACTCTAGAAACAAACAAAATACAGGTAATTTACATAGTTTTACCATTTTGCAATACACAATCAAGATAACAACAATATTTTGGAAATGAGCAAACAGGAATGCAACACTGCAATTAGTGGATGCACAGTTCGTGGGATCTATTTTAAAACGGGGGCACCAGTTTTCATTAATGTTTTATGTAG
>NW_026410659.1:0-372 GCF_001194135.2 Octopus bimaculoides | reverse complement strand
ACTACGATGCCTTTTGCACACTGTGTTTTTTTTAATGTTTTATTAATTTTCTGCTGATATTAAGTGGCTTACATGACACTTTCAGTCTGTCTGTCAGTCTGTCTATCTGTGTACATAAGTATACACACACACACACACACACACATATAAGTGTATGTATTTATTGGTTATGTGAACTTTATATACATATACATGCACAAACATACATATATGCCTTTTTAGGTATATATTTGAGCATTTAAATATATATGCATGCGCACACACATACCTCTTTACATATAGATATGAATAGTGATAAACATATGTGTGTATATATATGCATACATATATATATATGTGTGTTTATGTATATATATATATATATATATATAT
>NW_026410658.1:0-256 GCF_001194135.2 Octopus bimaculoides | reverse complement strand
ATGTATACATATATATATATATATATGTATGTGTATGTACGTATTCGTTTATTTTAGTGTACGTGGTGACTATTCTTTCGTCGTATATTTGCTGTGTATATATGACTGATACGTAAATATGTAAGATATTTGCTGGAACAAACGGACACACACATACGCACACATACGCACACATACACACACATACACACACACACAAGCATATATGTACAATTTTGTGCATATGTACATGTGCGGGTATTTGTATATGTACATA
>NW_026410657.1:0-228 GCF_001194135.2 Octopus bimaculoides | reverse complement strand
ATTTACCCACAGAAAACGAAAAATCGGTATGTCAACAGGGCAGGATCTCGTTTCCTCTTCTATTTAGTCACCCATAAGTTTTATTTCATGTCTTGTTTTTTAAATCTTCTGGTTTAATGGTCGCTTTTCTTTCCGTCATTGTTTTTAACCTACTTTTATTTTGTCCTTGTCAACTACTAATTATAAGAGGATGGAGAGCGCTAAACTAGCACAATCTTTGAGAGCATC
>NW_026410656.1:0-249 GCF_001194135.2 Octopus bimaculoides | reverse complement strand
TGATCACATACCCATCACTGTACATATTTCATCTCACTACTTTAGCTTTTTGAGTTTTTGTGTATATTTATTCATCCTCTTCCCGATAGATAAGCAATTACCTCCCCTGTCTCAAATAACAACGATCACCAATTACCCCACCCCTCAGATTTTTCTACTTGTTGAATCATTCATTCAGAAACTTCTCCACACATAACATGGACTAAAACTTTAAGAAAATATGCAATTATTGGGTTGTCCGGAAAGTTC
>NW_026410655.1:0-231 GCF_001194135.2 Octopus bimaculoides | reverse complement strand
GGCGATTGAGGTGGTTGTTGTTAATGCCGTTGTTATGGTAGTGGTAGTGGTGGTGGTAGTGATGCTGTTTGGTAGCTATCATGGCGGTGACGATGGTGGCTTTGACGGGGAGGGTTTCTAGTAGCGGTGGTGGTGGTGGTGGTTGTATTACTAATGACACCATTGGTCTTGCTGGTTTTGGCAGCAGACAAGAACATCGTTGGCAAAAGTAGTAGCAATACTTGTAGTAAT
>NW_026410654.1:0-517 GCF_001194135.2 Octopus bimaculoides | reverse complement strand
AAAGTCTGTGTGTGCGTATTATTGATTCTGTTATCATTTTTAATTGTTACATTAGATAATAACAGGATCAATAATATCTTCGTAAATAGCTTTCTCCTGAAACATTTGTTCCGTATTGAAATTATTTTCACACTGGTGAGCGCTATGATTTAGCACAAAACAAATCAGTTGTAGCTCAGACTTCAACGTGACAGGGTGTGGTTTTCGTTGTGGTAACACGTGCTGGGGAAGGTTAGGCTATAATGCCAGTC
Source organism: Octopus bimaculoides (assembly GCF_001194135.2). Lineage (NCBI taxonomy): Eukaryota > Metazoa > Mollusca > Cephalopoda > Octopoda > Octopodidae > Octopus > Octopus bimaculoides. The sequence goes on along the minus strand of NW_026410654.1, from coordinate 266 downwards.
CAGGAACCGGTCCATGTTAGTCCAAATACTTGAATGTATGTTGAAAGATTGTCTTGACCCGTTTGCTTACAGATGGTTGATTTCTGTAGTTATTATCAGCGTTTTGTTTTCGGTGATTTAAATAAGAGTTTTGACTATTATTTCCAGCAGGTAGACATACTACATACTTAGTATGTCCTTTGATTAATACAAATTTTAATCCTTTAGCTATATACACTCTTTTACTATTTTACTTGTTTCAGTCATCTGACTGCGGCCATGCTGGA
>NW_026410653.1:0-206 GCF_001194135.2 Octopus bimaculoides | reverse complement strand
CACACGCAGAGAAACGTAGACTTATACACATATATACATAGACACACGAATATATATTTTTAATTTTAAGAAAGGGGCAGAGATCATGACATTACTTGGATCAATGGGATTTGTGAGCTTCGTATTCACACTATTAATGTTCCGTTTAAACTGTTGCGGATTAACGCCTGCAAGAAATTCACGAGCAGGGAGAAGACACCTGAAGA
>NW_026410652.1:0-268 GCF_001194135.2 Octopus bimaculoides | reverse complement strand
ACAGACACACAGACACACAGACATGTACACACACACATCTTTTACCTGTTTCAGTCATTGGATTACAGACATGCTTGGGCACCATCTTGAAAAGTTTAGTCAAACAAAATGGTACTTACTCTATCGATCTCTTTTTGCTGAATTGCTAAGTTATGGGGGATGTAAACAAACCAACATCAGCTGTCAAGCAGAGGTGGGGTACAAACATGAAAAGGCGCACAAATAGATACACACACACGCACACACACACACACACACACACACACAC
>NW_026410651.1:0-358 GCF_001194135.2 Octopus bimaculoides | reverse complement strand
ATTGTCTACTAATTGTTTCATGGGATGAGAACAACTCAGATAGCATTTTATACCACGTCTGGTGCCTTCACGTAATCCTCAGCCTAACACCACACATATAAAATGATGTCTGAGATGATTTCATCACGTGAAAATATTACTGACTCATAGTAAAGCAGATACTATGTTTATTAAATAATGAATATAAATAGTAAATATATAATAAATAGGTACAGGAATGGCTGTGTAGTAGTAGCTTGCTTACGCGCATGTGTTTTTGTTAGTTGCTTCCGGTTACCATTGAAGAAAGACGTGCAGTTCATAGCTCCGTCTAAGGAACAGAGGACACCGTCAGGGTGGGCACATCTTTTTTTTTTTT
>NW_026410650.1:0-619 GCF_001194135.2 Octopus bimaculoides | reverse complement strand
ATAATACATATTATGCACACCGGTATGTGTATGGGTATATGTATATCTCTCTATGCATGTATGTATGCGTACGTATTTGTGCTTGTGTCTACGAGTTTGTGTGCGTCTGTGTGCTTTCTTTGGATATGAAAGTTCTCACACTGTTTAACACCATGAGTTAATTTGTTTACGTCTGCTCAACTTAGCGATTTCACATAAGATAGCAACAACATATTTACCAGACTTAAACCGACTTACTCTCATAGAGTGAGGTGGCTGTTCACTTAACTCTGCCAGACGGTGCTACAGCATCGCCGTATTCCAATGACTTAAACTACTAAAAGTGTGAGACTGTGTTTCTGACTTTCTCATTTCTATATTTTTAAAATTTATTCTTAGCTTTCTACTTTAATTCTTTTATTCTTTCATTCTTTTGCTTGTTTCAGTCATTTAACTGTCGCCATGCTGGAGCACCGCCTTTAATCAAGGAAATCGACCGCAGGACTTATTCTTTGTAATTCTTGTATTTATTCTATCACCCTCTTTTGCCGAACCGCTAGATGATGGGGGCGTAAACACAACAGCATTGGTTGTCAAGCGACGTTGGGAGAAACACACACACACACACACACACACGTAT
>NW_026410649.1:0-241 GCF_001194135.2 Octopus bimaculoides | reverse complement strand
GGGTTTGAATTTCTTAATAAAGTCCTTTTCTTTGCGTTTTCTCTCAATTTAATTTAAGTTGTAAAGTTTATGGAATGGAAATATCATAAAAGCTTCACGACCACATGTTGCCAGATGGTTACTCAGTGGTATTTGGCGGACCTCTGGGGTTTTTAATCTGTTGTCGATGCACACGTGAGCGTTCCGATAGCGCATTACTTGTCTGGCCAACGTACAGTTCTTCACAATTAGGGCATTTGAT
>NW_026410648.1:0-383 GCF_001194135.2 Octopus bimaculoides | reverse complement strand
ATCGTCATCATCATCATCATCATCATCATCATAATCGTCATCATCATCATAATCGTCATCACCATCATCATCATCATCATCATCTTCATAATCGTCATCATCATCATCTTCATAATCGTCATCATCATCATCATCTTCATAATCGTCATCATCATCATCATCTTCATAATCATCATCATCATCGTCGTCATCATCGTCATCATCTTCATAATCGTCATCATCATCATCATCATCATCATCATCACCATCACAGTCATCATCTTCATCGTCTTCGTCGTCATCGTCGCCCTCGCCGTCGTCACCAGCGTCATCATCACCAGTATCACAACGACCACTACTATCATCGTTTTCATTATCCCCACCTCCTCCTCCTCCTCCTCCTC
>NW_026410647.1:0-241 GCF_001194135.2 Octopus bimaculoides | reverse complement strand
ATATATATATATATATATATATATATATATATATCTTAGGATGCGTGTATATAAAGAAGTTATGTATTTCTATGTATGAGTGAATGTATTTTCTGTATGTTTGTATGAATATATATATATATATGTTTGTGTATTTATGCATGTGTGTGTATGCATGTATAATGTGAATGTGTATGTATGCCGGTAGACACGTATGAATGCATATAAGTATCTATATACCTATATACCTATATATATATAT
>NW_026410646.1:0-335 GCF_001194135.2 Octopus bimaculoides | reverse complement strand
TATATATGTATGTATGTATGTATAGACACACACAAAGACACATACAATCCGGTGTTTGATTTCATTTAAGGTTTTTTTTTTATATTTCAGTATATGGGCGTTTGTGTTTAAGTATGAATGTGTGCAAGCGTGTTATATGCGCACACTACACACATACACACACATAAATACATACATACACACATACACACACCATTCGTATATATATGTGTGCGTGCGTGTTAGTGTGTATCTTTGTTTCTGTGTGTGTGCATATATTAATACAAAGACATATACTTATATATGTATGCATACATATATATATGTATATATATATATATATATATATATATATA
>NW_026410645.1:0-247 GCF_001194135.2 Octopus bimaculoides | reverse complement strand
TACTCCTTAGCTAATTTCTCTTTCAGTTTTAATAATCAGTTTCAGTTACTACATTCCAGTATGGTATCTTAGTTGCACTGTATCATAATACAACAGTTCATTGATAACTTTCATCACACACCCATACAATAAGAGTTTTAGGGTAGTCTACCTGCCTCAGTTTCACACAGCAGATTTAGCATATTATACATAGTAAATATCAGTACTGTCAGATCATCTAGTTTAATTCTGTACCATCAAATTCACA
>NW_026410644.1:0-405 GCF_001194135.2 Octopus bimaculoides | reverse complement strand
TAGTAGTAGTAGTAGTAGTAGTAGTAGTAGTAGTAGTAATGGTAGCAGTAGCGGCAGCGTCGTTAATAATAGTTGCATCAACCAAAACAGTAGCAACCGCAGAAGTGTACGAGAAACATTAGCAACAGGAGCATTCAGAGATTTGTTAATCAATACAGTTCACGTTTATATTAATAACTATGGAAGACTGGTGTGAATATTATCTGTATGGACTTCAAGGCAACCTAGCGGTTGCTATTTGGTTAGAAAATGTAGGAGTTAGTTATAGGTTTACCTACTGAATTAATTTACCGATACTGTTTTTGTACATAGGGTAAATGTGGTTTATTTGTTGTAGTTAAATTAATGATGTTAGTGTATAATCCTTCCTAGAATTAAGATTGAATGAATGTGGTGATATCTAAA
>NW_026410643.1:0-204 GCF_001194135.2 Octopus bimaculoides | reverse complement strand
CTCTCTTGCACACCATATTTGATGCTTCTTATGCCCAACTTTTCTCTCAGTGTGCTTACACTGTGTCGTGCATGCACACTGACATTACACATCCAGCAGATCATATTGGCTTCATTTCTTTCAAGCCTACGCATGTCCTCAGTATTCATGGCCAATGTTTCACTGCCATGTAGCATGGCAGTTCGCACACATGCATCATACAGT
>NW_026410642.1:0-286 GCF_001194135.2 Octopus bimaculoides | reverse complement strand
GTGTGTGTGTGTGTGTGTGTGTGTGTGTGTGTGCATGTATGTCAGCGTTTTTGTGTATGTAGATAGGTAAGTACATTTACTTTTCCGAACAAGTAATACGTACAAATCACCATTAAATATTAGAACTTCTGTTTGCGTCAAACTAATGATTTTGATAGTGAACTACAGCGACCTGGTTTTTGTTGTTGGCATTTTGTTTTTTAACTTCACTTAGATTCTCACTCATCTTTTCTCTCTTTTAATCTGTCTATTTCTCTGTTTCCCCCCTCTCTCCCTCTCTGTGTAT
>NW_026410641.1:0-386 GCF_001194135.2 Octopus bimaculoides | reverse complement strand
AGTTCGTTGAGTCTGGTTTCACGCGTTTTAGGGTCACTTACTATAGCACATATATAATGTGTGTGTATATATATATATGTGTGTGTGTGTGTGTGTGTGTGTGTGTGTGTGCGTGTGTGTGTGTGTAGTAGTAGTAGTAGATCTTGCATGCATGAAGTGGATTCGATCCACCATAGTCAAATTTAAATTAAACTGCGATAGAACTTTTCCCACGGTGGAACAATGGTTTTTCTCTGACAGCAGTTTTACATTTTCCAGATGCCATTAGGTAGGCCGAAATAATGTCTTCACCACTATCTAGATATACATCGTCATATGTCAATCTAAGTAGGAGGCCCAAATACAAACGAACACGTATTAACAGAGAATATAGGTGATACAGACAC
>NW_026410640.1:0-419 GCF_001194135.2 Octopus bimaculoides | reverse complement strand
TTTTAGAGTAATTTTTAGTCATATAATCGTATAGGTTTATAAAGTTTGGATAATGCATACGATAATGAAATATGTAGACCAATGACCATTTTTTTTTCTTTCTAAGTTATTGCGTAGCAAATGCAGTGTCCGTGGACTCAGGTATTTTAAAACATCACAAGTGTGAAGTTACAATTATGTAATTTTCTAAACCACGCGGCGAATAATAATTTACAAGTGAAATTAGATCACTGGAAACAGCATGTGCCTACTTATTTGAGTGAACCTGCAACTAAAATAGTATACCTGTCATGCTCTTTTTCAAGTTGGTTCTATAATTATATTGCTTGGAATCTACAACAGTCATTAGGTTGTTCAGAAACGTCTTACGTAAATTTAGGCAGCGATAATTAATTTCATCAAGTAACACTGTCATCATC
>NW_026410639.1:3971-5430 GCF_001194135.2 Octopus bimaculoides | reverse complement strand
ATGATAATGATGATGATAATGATGATGATGATGATGATAATGATGATGACAGTAATGCCAATGATGATGATGATGATAATGACGAAGCTGACGATGAGGAAGATGATGATGATGATGATGATGATGATGATGATGATGACGATGATGATGATCATGATCATGATGACGACGATGATGATAATGATGAGGAGGAGGAGGACGAGGCGGATGACCACAACTGTGTCGATGACGACAACAATGACGACGACGAAAATGATTACATACGAAGTTTTAAGTTAATTTGTTTAATTAATTAATATTAAACGGTGGAACCGTTGGTTAACTAAAATGATTTTAAAATTCTGTGTTAATTGCTTAAGAGTATCAGATGAAGGATTCACAATTTAGAATTAAGGTAACGACCCCACCCGACCCCCACCTCGCACTATTTGACGTTCACATCCTGACTCTTCAATAAGATATGTTAGATTTAATTGACTGAGATTCTCTGAGAAGCAATACCTGTCAACAAGGTGGAGAACATGGAAGTTTTGAATCATGGGGTCGAGGAGTGAAGTCATCACTTTCTTCAAGAATTAAACAGTGTAAGTGGTGTGGGCATCACGGTATATCCTTATAAATGAAACTTCCCCAATACTAAATAGGAAATAGGGAGTAGGGGCCGAAACCGGAATGGTTCCTCCTGATGATGTCTTCAGCTAACTGGATCCTAATCCACCAAGGGAAGGTATGTCGGAAGAAAGTAATTCAACAACGCGGGTTGATGAACCGTAAGACGTGTGGCCAGAACCTCCTGGAAAATAACCATAGCGAGGGACATTCCACAGTTGAATTAGAACAGTCACAAACAGTGAAAGAAGACATGCACCCAACACCAGAGCTGAAGACACCTCCGAAAGGGGGTGGCCCCGCCACGTCAAAACGGTAGAGGAGTAGGGGCCGAAACCGGACGTGGTTCCTCCTGATGATGTCTTGAGCTAACTGGATCCTATAAAGGAGCTGTTGTGGTAGCAGACCACGAAACATTGTTGAAATACCCCCCATAGTAGATATCATACCCCCATACCCACAGTTTACACGGGTAGAGTAGAATAGTCAGTGGGCTATTATGTAGATAGATGTTTGTATGTGTGTGTGTGTGTGGACGTATGTATATATGTGTATATGCACATGTATGTAAGCATATGGATATGAAAATAAACAAATCAACATACAAACGGATAGGTACATAGGTTATATGAACAGACAAGCGCAACGAAAATTTTAGGAAAATAAAAATAAGAAATAAATGGAAATTTTACCGGTGAGTGTGTTAAATTTTGAGGCACAAAAAGAAAATGACTCTCCCCAGACACAACTAATATATAGATATATTTATATATACATATATTTATACACACACACACACACACACACACACACACACACACACACACACACACACACACACACACACACA
>NW_026410639.1:0-3728 GCF_001194135.2 Octopus bimaculoides | reverse complement strand
GTGTGTGTGTGTGTGTGTGTGTGTGTGTGTGTGTGTGTGTGTGTGTGTGTGTGTGTGTGTGTGTGCGTGTGTGTGGGTGTGTGGGTGTGTGGGTGTGCGTGTGTTTCTGAGAGGAACGGTAATTATCGATACACTCAAGTAAGGCAGAAACCAATTTCAGCGGATTCAGCTTGGGACCAACTTCTGTTGATATACACAAAGAAACACACACGAACATATACACACACACATACACGCACCACTTATAGTTATATACTTAGATGTGCGTGTATGTGTGTGTGCGCTTGAGCTTGTGTTTACAAGTTGCTTTGATTTTATATCAGAGATGTTTCAAGAAGAAGTGACGTAAACGAAATCGGCACAAAATCAATCCGAGCTTGAAACAAAGGCATCTTAATATCTATTTATTCTTATTACACAATAACTTTATTTTAAAATAGCAAAATACCGAATGAAAGATAAACACTTTAGAATAGTAAGCAAGCAAATACAGCTTATAAATCATTTATAAGTTGCAAAATATTACTCGAAGTAACTAATTAGCACTTCTGTTTAGAAAATGAATGATCACTTCACAAGCTATTGTATATGAATTAGTATTATAGGCAACAGCTATCACTGCGAAACAAAGGATAATATATGACTTGTTCACGAAGAACGACGTGTAGACAAACTGAAAAGATCTTGATTTCGAATTCTTACCGTAGATTTGCACTGATTGGTCGAAGTAGTTCTTGTAGCGTCGGCGCAACGATAAAAATACAACCGACTTGGGCGAATATGAAACTGGAAATTCACACGGTGTAAAATCAGTATAGCCTATGCACAAACGCGCACGCAAACATACGCACACATGCAGGCGCACACCATCTCACAAACACCCGTGCTCGTCTGCCGTTTGTATGAAACACTTCTACATTGTGGTGAATGGATCCATGTACAAATTCAGGACATCTCACCTCTTCTGAAGACACTTTACACTGCCATCTTTGTGCATCGCATGTTTCCTTTAAGTTCTTCATATTTTAAGACCATCCTTCCATTAATCTATTCCATATTGCCTTCTCTAGGCACCACTAAGTTAAAACTTTTCTTTTTTTTAGTTAACTTAAGCTGTAAAATCAGGATGTGTCTGTGTCTGTGTTCGTACCCTACCACGCTACATGACAATCCGTATTGGTTTGTTTACGTTCTCCTAACTCAGCAGTTCGGCGTAAAAGACCGATAGAATAAATACTGGGGTCGATTCGTACGAGTATAATGGCTGCAATCTAATGACTGAAACAAACCAATCATTAAAAAAAGATACCGACCAATGTCACAGGAACGCAGTCAGTTCGTTCTTCATATTAAATCTGAATACTTACGCCAATTCATTTTTTTTTAGCTTTTGTTTTACTTCGCGTCAAGAATTTCATGCAGACATTAATTGTGAGCGCACTGGTCAAATAAATATTTGATAATATTCTTTAGTTCTTCTCTCAGTAGTTCTCTTGCCAGTTTAAATCAAACATTATTAGGCATAATAGAACAGTGAAATAATCGTTAGTTGTTAATTCCTTTCAAGGCTTTACAGCTATTTTTGATGTCGGTGTCTCTCTTTCTGTTTTGTCACATTTTATCATAATTTGGTTGATCAGTTTCAGCAATTAAATAACCATTTCCTCTCTTACTGTATTTCTATAATAAATAACGTGCTGTTAAACAAGAACAGAAGAGAACTAACAATCAAATGATAACACGCACACTCACAAAGACACACACACACATGCACATACACACACGCGCACACACACATACACATACACACACGCACACACACACATATTAATACTCGATTTTATGTCGAGTTTTAATAAACAATTTTTACATTAAACTGAAAGATTACGCAGTAGTTTTTATAGAGCGCTTGTTTACTATGTTTTTGCAACAACAGTGGTGACAATGACTTCGTAGTTTCGACCTGCTGCCGTTATCGGACTATCTGATGAAGAATAACCGCCCGAAACTTTGAAGCCCATGACACTAGTTTCTTTGAAAAAGTATATGAAATTAACACGCGCGCACACACACATCGTTGCTATTATATTAAACTGTCGTATATCCAAATTTGGTCAAATGCGTTTTTTTAAATGTTTATTTTTGCTTTCAGTAGCCAGTTTTTTTGGTCAAACTATCGTATCTCCAGATGCAAAGGTATCAAAAATTGTCAAAGTGTAATACAGCGGTTTTGCTATGGAATGGTGAAACTATTCTTTCGTATTCTGAAAAAGCAGCGTTTTTGACTTGCGACACTTTTGCATAATAGCAACGAATGCAGGCATGGCCGTGTGGTAACAAGCTTGCTTCCCAACCACATGGTTCCAGGTTCAGTCCCACTGCGTGGCACTGTGGGAAAGTATCTTCTACTACAGCCTCGGGCCGACCAAAGCCTTGTGAGTGCATTTGGTAGACGGAAACTGGAAGAAGCCCGTCGTATACATATATATGTATATATCAGGTTGAGTAAAAAGTAAGCAACGTTTTGAACCATGAATTTGTACCGGATTTTTGCAGAGTTTTGAATTTTTTTAAACATTTTTTTACAATTGTCTGATAATACAGACATAGACATGCCCAAATGCATCAATAAATTAACATTGATATTTTTTTACCCTGTTGTGGCAATCATCTGAAATGGAACTGTCAAAGCGCGATATTCGAGCAATTTTGCTATTCAACTTGAAAAAAGGACGTAAAGCAGCTGAAACTGCTCGCGATATGAACGAAACGTTGATGACCAGTGAGTAGCAGCTCGAGAATGGTTTAAACAATTTCGCAGAGGAGACCTGAGACGTGAAGATCGTGAGTGTAGTAGACTAGCTTCAGGTTAGCCAGAAAACTGCCTGCAACCATTTGCATGCGATCGGAATTTCAAAAGAACTCGACAAATGGATTCCACACGATTTGAATGAAAATCAGAAAATACCCAGATATGAAATTTGCTCGTCGCTTCTTCTCCGTAACCGAACAGATCTATTTCTCGACCGTATTGTAATTTGCGATGAAAAGTGGATTCTGTACGATAATAAAAAAAAACGTTCTTCTCAACGGATGGAACCAAAACGAAGCACTGAAAACCTTCCCTAAACCCGAGCTCTTCAAAAAGAATGTTATGGTGACTGTTTCGTGGTGTACTGCTAGACTCATCCACTATAATTGATTAAAACCCGGAAAAACCATTACTGCAGAAATATATTGCCAGGAAATTGCCAAAATGAACGAAAAACAGCAACTCCTTTGTTCCAAATTGGTCAACAAAAGAGAGCCAATCATTCTTCATGACAATGCTCGACCACACGTTTCTCCAGAGGTTGAGGGAACTTGGCTACGAAGTTCCTCCCCATCCAGCTTACTCTCCAGGCCTTTCTCCCACCGACTAACCACTCTTTCAAGCATCTTGATGGTTTCCTGCGAGTCAAGGAGTTCAAAAATCAAACTGATGCTGAAAGTGCATTCAAAGAGTTCATAAGCTCCAGAACTCCAGATTTTAATGTTACTGAAATATACAAAATTGTAATTCGTTGGCAAAAATGTGCTGATTGTAATGATACTTAATTTGATGAATAAAATTTCGAATTGTTGAAATATATTATGATGAATTTCATATTTCAAAGCGAAGCTTACTTTATACTCAGCTCGACATTTGTGTATGTGTGTGTGTGTGTGTGTGTGTGTGTGTGTGTGTG
>NW_026410638.1:0-215 GCF_001194135.2 Octopus bimaculoides | reverse complement strand
TTTTGACTGTCTCCTAGCGTGTAGAAATTACCTGTTACTAGTAATTTCTCTTTGTTTAAATATACATTATTTTAAATTGAATAATATGTCATTTATTGACTTTTTATGCATGTTGGGCCACTGGTTGTGAAATTTATAAAAAATTGCTACCCTATCTATCTGGTAGCCGTTTGTGCGGCGCGCTTTCCCGCAGCTCGTCTCCATGACCGAACTGC
>NW_026410637.1:0-212 GCF_001194135.2 Octopus bimaculoides | reverse complement strand
TGAATGATTTAAAATATAACCGGTTTTGATGTATACAAATTATCAAATATTAGAAAGAATTTCTTACAAACTCAAAGACAAAGTAACTCTTTTTTACCCATGTTTTAATGTATAGTGAAATTTGTCTTTAGAATTACGCCTTATATATGTTTTGTCTATGCAATTTTGAGGTGGGGTTCAAGATTTTAAGTTTCAGAAAGTCTAATGAAAAT
>NW_026410636.1:0-620 GCF_001194135.2 Octopus bimaculoides | reverse complement strand
CACGGATTTCAAAGATGATTGCAGTACGCACGTTTCATGCTACTCCAATTCATATAAGTAATGCGAGCATTACATTAAATGCAATATGAAGAGAAATCTTCAGCTGCACGAAAATGCAGAAAATTACAGTAGAATAGACATATTATAATTGTGGCAACATTTCAAATCCAAGTGGGAGAAAGAATACATAAAAATCAAAGTGGGAGGAAGAATACATAAATCCATCTTGACATAGCCGAGTCTATCAGGCTAGTAATTGATTCTAGACAAAAGTTCTAACTGTCGCAGATTTTATTGTCTCTTATCTAGTGGTGATAGCATAAGGGACGATTACTTCTAAAGAAAGGGAAGGTGGAAGCAGTATGCATGGACAAGGCTATAAATGTATTAGATTATAAAGGTTTCCCTGGTCAGAGTAGTATCAGGTCATTTTACTACTATCAAAATGTTGAGGAATTAAAACCCTAGGTATATGAGTCAAATAGGTTTTTTTTTTAAAGTCTGAATAGAGTAACAGTATAGTTGTACAGATAACAATAATAGTTTAACCAATATTTTTACAATAAGAGATATGTTAATAAAATAAATAAAATGAGATGTAATTATTTTATACAAAAATC
>NW_026410635.1:0-245 GCF_001194135.2 Octopus bimaculoides | reverse complement strand
TAATGTGCTAGAAGAAGATCACATGTAATGTGTCTACTAAGACCAAATTGCTCTCAAAGGAAATTATATATATATAGTTATAATAAAATAATATATATAGTTATAATATATAGTTATGATATATAATATAGTTATATATTATAATATAGTATATATAGTTATAATATAATATAGTTATAATATATAGTTATATATATATAGGGATCTTTTTTAAAACGGGGGCCACATTTTTCATTAACGAAACA
>NW_026410634.1:0-590 GCF_001194135.2 Octopus bimaculoides | reverse complement strand
GCTTTTATTTTAACTATATTGGGATTGCTTTACGTATGATGTGCGCTGTGTACAGTAGGGATAATTTCTGTAACGCATCTACATTCGCAACACTATGAGTTATTGGTTACGTATTAGTCTACAGGTTTTTTTAATCATATCTCTGGCACCTATTATCATTGGGATTAATTCTGTATTAGGCTCGTCATTCGAGTTATCTCCATATTCAGCAATTATGCAACCCATACTAATGTTACAATAATATTAGGACGGAGATGAGATCTAATTAACGCTGTTATCTGGTAGGGCGAGGTTTTTAAAAAGTGTTTTAGAAAAGGGTTTTGGAAAGACCTGAAAGCATTTCCAAATATTGTATGAATGTCGTATTATTTCTAAAAAATTTATATGTGTTGTGGTGAAGCACTGTGTTCTGGGAAGACGAAGTCTTCTATTGTGGTGTTTGTAATTTTTTCTGACGTTCGTGACAAGCTCTATAATGTCTGTATCGACGGCTGTGAGGTTGGTGTTATTTGTGAAGTTAGACAACCAACTTACTAAAATGATATACAATAAGCGACTGTAATTCTAGGTCCAGTATTTACGAAATACAA
>NW_026410633.1:0-265 GCF_001194135.2 Octopus bimaculoides | reverse complement strand
ATTATTATTATTATTATTATTATTATTATTATTATTATTATTACTGCAGCCATGCTGGAGCACCGCCTTAAGTCAAACAAATCAACCCCCAGGACTTATTCTTTGTAAGCCTAGTACTTATTGTATCGGTCTCTTTTGCTGAGCCGTTAAGTTACGGGCACATAAACACACCAACATCATTTTTCAAGCGATGTCAGGGGGACAAACACAGACACACAAACACACATGCACATACATACATACATACATACATACATACATACAT
>NW_026410632.1:660-1340 GCF_001194135.2 Octopus bimaculoides | reverse complement strand
TATATATATATATATATATACACATATGTATATGTATTTATATATACATATGTATATATAAATGTAAATATATATACACATATATACATATATATGTATACCTAAATATATACATATATCTACATAACATAGAGACATATATATAGATACATATATATATACATATATATATAAACGCATATATATATAAATAATAAATAAATACACATATAAATGCATATATATATAAATAAATACGTAGAATGTATATATATATATAAATATATACATATATATGAATAAATACATGTAGTGTATATATATACATATATATAAATACATATAAATATACATATATATATATATGCATATATATATAATACATATAAATATGCATATATAAATACATATTTATATGCATATATATATATGCATATATATATAAATACATATATATATACACACACGTATATTTATATATAAATACATATATATATACACGTACATTTATACATATATATATATGTATGTAGATATATGTATATATATTTATATGCATATACATATATGTATATATCTATATATATATATATTTATATGTATGTAGATATATGTATATTTATACATATATCTATCTATATGTATATATATTTCATGCATATATGTATATATATATCTAATTATACATATCCATATATATA
>NW_026410632.1:258-457 GCF_001194135.2 Octopus bimaculoides | reverse complement strand
ATGCATATGCGTACATATGCATATATATACATATATACATAGGCATACATGTATCGATATATACATATATATCTATGCATACATGTGTACATATACACATGCATACATGTGTACACATATACATGCATATATATGTAAACGAGTGTACATATATACATATCTAGATTACATATACGTTTATATATATATATATATATAT
>NW_026410632.1:0-248 GCF_001194135.2 Octopus bimaculoides | reverse complement strand
ATATATATATATATATATATACATGTGTACATATACATATATATAACTACATATTCACATATTTGCATATAAGTGTATATACGTGTATATTTATACATATATATGTATATATAAATATATAGATGCGTACATATAGATGTATGTATATATATATATAGATATGTACATATACATATATATTTATTTATATACATGTGTACATATATATATGTGTATATATATATTTATGTATATACATATATATATAT
>NW_026410631.1:0-283 GCF_001194135.2 Octopus bimaculoides | reverse complement strand
TCTCCCTCTCTCTTGCCCTCTCTCTCTCTCACTCACTCTCTCTAGCGCTACCTCCACCGCTTCTTCTTTCGTTTTCCTCCCACACCTTCATTGCGGTCTTATATAATTTTATGTCCATGTCACAATGACCGTTCTCTCTCTCTTCACTGTGTGTACGATGAACGGATGAGAGCGTATGTATTTGTGTATTGATGCGTGCTTGTGTGTGTGTGTGTGTGTGTGTTGTTCGTTTCTGTCTATCTATCTATCTATCTATCTGTCTGTCTGTCTGTCTGCCTGTCTG
>NW_026410630.1:0-274 GCF_001194135.2 Octopus bimaculoides | reverse complement strand
GCTTACAAAGAATAAGTCCTGGGGTTGATTTGTTCGACTAAAGGTGATGCCCCAGCATGTCTGCAGTCAAATGACTGAAACAAGTAAAATAATAAAAGAATATCTATATATATATATAAAAATGAGAATGTATGTGTGTGTGTGTTTGTCTGTGTGAATCCTTAAAACTCCAAAACTACACAACCAATTTCATTCAAATTTTACACATTCCTTACTTAGGGCCTCGGTTGTGTTTTAGTCAAAAAAATTTTTTAACTTCTTGCATAGTTCGAGC
>NW_026410629.1:0-267 GCF_001194135.2 Octopus bimaculoides | reverse complement strand
AAAATTTTCAAGTCTGCATTGAGCAGAGTGAGGGGCCTAAAGTTATCTATTACGTTCCCCTTGTTTAGATCTTTCTTCAGCAGCGTTTCGGCTTCTCGGCTCACAAAACAGGGGATGCTTCCGTTTTGCTGCCAGTTGCAGTACACTGCTGCCAAGACGTCTCCAAACAAGTCTGGAATACAACTGTAAAGCTCGTAGGGTAGACCATCCAAACCCAGCGATTTGTCCCTCGAGCATTCTGCCATCGCGTCCCGCACTTCCGCCGCC
>NW_026410628.1:0-446 GCF_001194135.2 Octopus bimaculoides | reverse complement strand
TTATTGTTGTTATTATTAATATTATTATTATTATTTATTATTATTATTATTATTTATTTTGTCATATTTTCCGGTAATGGAATCAAACCAGTAATATGGAATTCAAATTTCCCCTTTTTAACTGTTTTATTATAATTATTATTTTTTTTTCTATTCGTGGATTTCTTCCTCTTCGTCGCCTCCACTTCTCTTTTTCCGTTTTTTTCTTTATTCCTTTCTTTCTTCGTTCTCTTTATCTTGTTCACATCCTCATCGTCATCATCGTCGTTATCATCATCATCGTCGTCGTCGTCGTCGTCATCATCGTCATCAACATCATCAACATCATTGTTATCATCGCCATGAACATTAGGAGCGACAGCATGTTTAATTTCTTCCTCTTTTTCTTTGTTTTCTTTCATAATTGCCATATCATCATCATCATCATCATCATCATCATCATCATC
>NW_026410627.1:0-725 GCF_001194135.2 Octopus bimaculoides | reverse complement strand
GAAGAAGAAGAAGAAGAAGAAGAAGAAGAAGAAGAAGAAGAAGATAGACATGACGAAAGTTGCGGTGATGCTGGTTGTCGTAATTGATGAATATGATGACAAAGATTAATGATGATGAGGCTGATTGTTGTGATGACGATGATCATGCTGCTGCGCATGATAATGACGTCAGTAAGAATGAAGAGAAAATAGGAAGGAGAAAATGTCTGTTATATTTAATGTAGATTGCGCTATAACGATTAAGATGTTCACGAGCGTAATTAAAATGTGATAATAGTAATAATAATAACCACCACCACCACCTTTATCATTATTATTATTATTGTTCAGTAGTTTTATTTTTTTAACGTGCTTTCACTTCACTACCGAGCGCAGCCCTGTGTGCCTTGGGTATGTGCTGTGGTTTGCTGTGATGCACTTATGGTTACTGTATTGAAAGTGTTTTGCGTAGGATGTGTGCAGTGCCCAGTAGTGCAATTTTCTGTATATTATATATATTTGTTAGTCCTGGTTGCTTTCTCGTTTTCTGTGATCTTTCTGGCGTGTGTTTATACCATATGTTTTCTGTTGTTATTCCATACTGTTGGCATAGCTTCCAATGTATATAGGTCCCAGGTCTGTCGTGTCTGTGAATATCTTCCTTCTTAGTCAGGATTGGGCAGCCATAGATAATAGGATTTATTGTTTCTTGTACATCTCCACATATTCTACAGTTACTTGTTATG
>NW_026410626.1:0-421 GCF_001194135.2 Octopus bimaculoides | reverse complement strand
CAGAACAAATTACGAAAAAACACAATTAACACAATTAACGATCATAACAGGTTATTAAAATACTTGACTTTACCTCCGCCATGCTGCCTTCATTTATTTTGTTTACTATATACAGGAGAGGTAACTCCTTAATCTTTCCAATTGCTACCGCTCTCCTGTGAATGTCTACTAGCTTAATTTATTTTATTTATTTATTTATTAATTTATTTATTAATTTAATTATTAATTTATTTTTCAATGTTTCTTTATTTTAGTGATTATCCTCGATAGGTAGATTATTTTTGTTGCCCCTGGGAGGTTATCATTGCTATTATTTTATTTTATATTATTACTGTGTCTCATTATTGGGCTAAGGGAACTCTTTCCAGAATTCCTTGCTCCTAGGAATCTTTTCAAGCTCCTTCACTGATATATTCAGTAA
>NW_026410625.1:0-220 GCF_001194135.2 Octopus bimaculoides | reverse complement strand
TCGTTCGTTCGTTTGTTCGATCGTTCGTTCGTTCGTTCGTTCGTTCGTTCGTACTTACGGACGTTCGTTCGACGTTCGTTATATATCTGCTTCGTACGTACGTACATACGTACTTCCGTTCGTTCTTTCTTTTGTTCCTTTGTTCGTTCCTTCTTTCGTTTGTTCGTTCGTTCGTTCGTTCGTTCAATCGTTCGTTCGTTCGTTCGTTCGTTCCCTCGTA
>NW_026410624.1:0-379 GCF_001194135.2 Octopus bimaculoides | reverse complement strand
AGAGAGAGAGAGAGAGAGAGAGAGATAATGTGTGTGTTTGTGTGTTTTTGTGTGTGTGTTTGTGTGTGTGTGTGTTTGTGTGTGTCTGTGTGTCTGTGTGTCTGTGTTTGTGTGTGTAATTACTCAGTTTTCTTCCAAGATTTCTTGCCAATAGAGTTAGAGCTGGTTTCCAAACTTGATCCAAGGCTCTTTCATTGGAATTTCAGCATCAACAGGAGGGTATTTTTGTATATATGTACATATGGATGTATGTACGTTTGTATGTATGTATATGTGCAGATATTTGCGTTTCTTTTTTGTATGACTTCTCATGCATATCCTTGTATGTATTACGTATGTATATATGTATGTATGTATGTATGTATGTATGTATGTATGT
>NW_026410623.1:0-260 GCF_001194135.2 Octopus bimaculoides | reverse complement strand
TTGATTACAATCCCAGAAAGTCCATGAGGTCAGTTGCAAAAGATCTCCATATGTCAGAAGTAATGTTGTTTACGAAGGCATCAGAGATATATGTCTTATATGATGAGCAAAGGTCAATTTGTCAGAAAAGGCCAAAGAAAATCACTACATCAGATGTACCAGGCTCTTAAACAAAGTGAAGAATCCTGGAGATTTGATTCGGCTTTTCTCAAACGAGAAAATTTTCGACAAAGATAAAACAGTTAACAAGCAATTAACCA
>NW_026410622.1:0-443 GCF_001194135.2 Octopus bimaculoides | reverse complement strand
GCTTATAAATATAGGATTCCATTATTCTATATTATCTAAGTCTATGAACTATACTTGGAATACAGGATAATATAATGGATTTTACACATAACTATTATGGATTATTATAGAAAACCAACCAAGGAAGAATATATGGATTGAAGACTCTCATACTAAAGTGTACTTACCAAAATCAAAAGCAGTAATTTTTAATCTTTAATTTATATTTCAAACAAACACCATTTTATCATATTACTTCATATTTTTTAAAAACTACCATTCGATAAATTATACAAAATTCAAAGTATATATCTCTGAAGAGGTGTCTATAAATGCTTATCAGTATAGGATTCCATTATAGGGACAGCACATCTGCGAAACGATTGTAAGATGTTTTAAAACTTAATTCAGAACTTTAAACTGTTATATTTATTATTATTATATATTTATACTTATACATATTT
>NW_026410621.1:0-628 GCF_001194135.2 Octopus bimaculoides | reverse complement strand
TATTATTATTATTATTATTATTATTATTATTTATTATTATTATCTCTTTACCACAGGTTTTGTTGGAACTTCGGGACTCTTGCATGTTATTCGTTCTTTTCCGCTATCTAATACTTTCCTGATTATTCTGGCAGTGCCAAAAAGTATTATTATTATTATTATTATTATTATTATTATTATTATTATTATTATCATTATCATTATTATTTCTTTTTATTGTGTGACATATTCTCATCCACAATTGAGTATATCAATCTCAACTTTGCCCTGTTTTAACTGTATCCTAGGAGCTCAGCATTTATAAATCTTCCATTTCTACCTCTCCATGCATTCCCTGTTGAGGCAGGTGAACATTATCTGGCTAAACCTGCTTATCTGTAAATGCCAACTGGTATAAATCTTCGAGAATGCAGAAACCTTCTGGACAATGGCTGTATCCCAGAATCTCTTCAATCATCATTCTGGAAACTGAGGTGTTCCATGAACCTTAATTCATTTTCTACTCTCTTTTATACTTTATCAATATAATTTCTGTCACGCACGCACTGACAGAATCATACACGCACGCACGCACACACACTCTCTCTCTCACACACACACACACACACCCATACACACACACACACAC
>NW_026410620.1:0-454 GCF_001194135.2 Octopus bimaculoides | reverse complement strand
AACTGGGACCCTCGACGTCGTAAGCGACGGAGTGCCAACAACAACAACATATGTCATGAATAATAATAACAATGGTTTCAAATTTTGCCACAAGGATAGCAATTGAGGTGAGGGGGATGAGTCGATTACATCGACCCCAGTGCTCAACAGGTACTTATTTTATCGACCCTGAAAGGATGAAAGGCAAAGTCAACCTCGGCGGGATTTGAACTCATAACGTGTCGACGGGCGAAATACCACTAAGCATTTCGTCCAGCGTGCCAACGATTCTTTTCAACTCTAGGCACAAGGTCCGGAATTTCGTGGGAGGGTGCCAGTCAATCAGATCAACCCCAGTACGGAACTGGTACTTAATTAATCGACCCTGAAAGGATGAAAGGTAAAATCAACCTCGTCGGAATTTGAACTCAGAACATAAAGACGGACGAAATACCGGATTAAAGGATTAAAGAAA
>NW_026410619.1:0-504 GCF_001194135.2 Octopus bimaculoides | reverse complement strand
ATAGTTTTTCAATGAAACAGCTTTGAAGAACAAGGCAGAACATACAAACTTACTTAGAAATTGGTTTTTGTTCAAAACCAGAATGTTTCCGTAGAATTCTAGTAAAGAACTAATAAAGAGCTGGAAATTCCTACTGACAAATTACATCAATATTTATACAGTAATGCCTCGGGATACGAATTAATTTGATCCCGGAAATGACTCGTAAACAAAATAAATCTCGTAAACGCTCATAAACTCTGTGTCTCGTAAAGCGGGTCCTCATAAAGTGTGGTATTACTCTCTTACTCTTTTACTCTTTTACTTGTTTCAGTCATTTGACTGCGGCCATGCTGGAGCACCGCCTTTAGTGGAGCAAATCGACCCCAGGACTTATTCTTTGGAAGCCTAGTACTTATTCTATCGGTCCCTTTTGTCGAACTGCTAAGTTACGGGGACGTAAACGCACCACCAACGGTTGTCAAGCGATGCTGGGGGGGACAAACACAGACATACAAACACATA
>NW_026410618.1:0-462 GCF_001194135.2 Octopus bimaculoides | reverse complement strand
CACACAAGCATATATATATGCACGCTTTTACATTGAAAGATATACTTCTCAGTCGTTTTGTAATAAAGATTTCGGTCTGCCTGGCATCAACTGTTTCCTCTACAGATTTACATGAGTCTTCATAGATTGGCTACAGAGAAATTTCTCTAGTTTCGAATATCAAAGATGAAGACAGAGGCTGGGCGAGATATTAAAAAACCAAACACAAAATCATTGCTAAATTAATAATTATGATTTATGGCACTACTCACCTATATTTGGTTGGCTTGTTGACATCGTTTGATTCTTCTGTAATCTTTGGTTGGAGTCAAATTTCCAGGCCGGGTATACAAGCTTGGTTCTTGGGAATGGCATGAAAAGCATAAACCCATAAATATATAAGCATTTATCCACATAACTCCGCTACATACATAAACACGTACATACATACACACAAGCACACGCACACACACACACATGAAG
>NW_026410615.1:0-222 GCF_001194135.2 Octopus bimaculoides | reverse complement strand
ATGCATATGTATGTATGTATGTATGTATGTATGTATGTGTGTGTAAATATGTATGTGCGTACGTATGTATGAGTATATGTATGCCTGTATGTATGAGTGTGTGCATATATGTGTGTATGTATGTATTCATGTATGTGTGTGTAAATATGTATGCATGTACGGACGTATGTATGCGTGTATATATGCCTGTATGTATGTGTATATATGATTGTGTATAAATGT
>NW_026410614.1:0-293 GCF_001194135.2 Octopus bimaculoides | reverse complement strand
GTGAGCGCATGCGCGCGCGTATGCGTATTTGTTCAATCCACCGCCGCCGCCTGACAACCGGTGTTGGTTCGTTTCTGTCTCCGTAACTTTGTGGATCAGCATTGCCTGGGGTCCATTTGTTGGGTAATGGTTCCCAACCATATTTTTGTCTGTGGACCCCTTCGATTTCTTATTTTACTCTAATGGGCCCTAATAAATATCTAATGCTTCAAAATGTCTATTTTTATACCTAAATATTAGGAATTGCTGTGTGGTAAGTAGCTTGCCTACCAACCACATGGTTCCGGGTTCAG
>NW_026410613.1:0-227 GCF_001194135.2 Octopus bimaculoides | reverse complement strand
TGTGTGTGTTTGTATCTACATGTCTATGTATGTATATATGTATGTATGATTGTATGTGTATGTACTCTTCTAGGCGTTAGTGCATAACCTTTTTTTTTCTCTCGTAATCCTCACAATCGACCAAACGCCATTTTGTTTAGATTTTGTTTTTCTCCCACTTTTCGCCTCGTCGCCCTTTCTCTTCCTCACTTCTACTTCCTCTTCTTTTCTTTATTTGTTCTTCTTCT
>NW_026410612.1:0-204 GCF_001194135.2 Octopus bimaculoides | reverse complement strand
ATTGTCATTTCCATCATCATCATCATCATCATCATCATCATCATCATCATTAGCTGTCATCATCGTCGTTGTCATTTTCATCACCATCATTTTTATCATCATCATTTTCATCTTCACTGTCATCATCCTCTTTATTATCATCATAATCATCATCATCATCATCATCATCAAACTTTATCATCTTCACCTTCATTGCCATTACCA
>NW_026410611.1:0-315 GCF_001194135.2 Octopus bimaculoides | reverse complement strand
GTGTGTGCGTGTATATATATATATTTACACTTTAATCTCACTATTCTTTTACTTGTTTCAGTAATTTGAGAGCGGTCATGCTGGTGCACCGCCTTTAGTCGAGCAAATCGACCACGGGACTTATTTTTTGTAAGCTAAGTACGTATTCTATCAGACTATAATGTCCCTGAAGTGACGAGGACATAAACACAGACACACAAACACACATACACACACACAAACAAACAAACACACACACACATGAAATAGCTTTGGATGGCCCGAAGCTATAGTAGAAGACATTTGCCCACGATGCCACGCAGTGGGACTGAACCC
>NW_026410610.1:0-467 GCF_001194135.2 Octopus bimaculoides | reverse complement strand
ATATATATTCAGAGAGGGTTTTTGAAATGGCTATTACTCAGCCCCGTGGGGAGGGACATATGTCCGACAGGTACCATTCGGTCCGCGGTGTCTTAGCGTTCTTTTTTTATTTTCAGGAGAAGCCACGGCGCTGTGGACGATAGAGCATCACGTG
Source organism: Octopus bimaculoides (assembly GCF_001194135.2). NCBI lineage: Eukaryota > Metazoa > Mollusca > Cephalopoda > Octopoda > Octopodidae > Octopus > Octopus bimaculoides. The sequence continues at coordinate 313 of NW_026410610.1, read as the reverse complement.
TTTGCCTACGACAGTTACGTGAAGAATAACGAGTCTGTCACAGTATTTCAGCGTGAGTTTCAGCGCCACCCCAACATTCACCGAAATGAGGCTGTTCCCACCCGTAACACAAATTTACGTTGGGTGGTTGCATTTCGTACACGAGGTACACTAATGAATAGGAGATTGGTGGGGGCGCTACGAACGGTACAGACCTCAGAAAATGTGGAACGCATCAGACAAGCTTTGATAAGGAGTCCGAATCGCTCTGCTTGGAGGCATTACAATGAACTTGGCATTGGTAATCAATCAATAAGGCATATTTTGCATGAAA
>NW_026410608.1:0-454 GCF_001194135.2 Octopus bimaculoides | reverse complement strand
TGTTTTGCAATTTTACTTTTGCCCTCGTTTACGTCGTTGCATAAGTTATAACACTTGTGTCAGTTATTATTGTTGTTGTTGTTGTTATGGCTTTGTGTTTTCAATATCAATTTTGTTGTTGTTGTTCATGTTATTGTTTATATCCCTATTTTGCATAATTTAGCGTTGTCGCTGCTTATTGTTATTTTTTCCTGTTTTTTTTTGCTACAATTTTTCTTTTTCTGTTGCTATTTTTGTCTTTGTTGTTGATGTTTATATTATTTGTATTTGTACTAATTTCAACTTCTTTTGGTAATGATGTTGTTGTTGTAATTGTAGTTGTTGTCTTTGTCATCTTTGTTGTTGGCACTGTTACTACCCATTTTTTCACTACTGCTTTCTTTCTCTTAGCCCTTTGCGGTATGATATCATTATTGTTATTATTATTATTATTATTATTATTATTATTATTATT
>NW_026410607.1:0-225 GCF_001194135.2 Octopus bimaculoides | reverse complement strand
TATATATATATACATATGTATATATATATATAAATATGTACATATATACAAATATATATATAAAGGCGTACATATAGATACATACGTCTGTTTATCCGAGTATATATATATATATATATATATATATGTATGTATGTATCGTAATAGTCAACAAATAGAATATTGAAATATGACGAATCTCACAAACGTACACATATAGGACTTTGCTCTCACACGCAGATGCAC
>NW_026410606.1:0-203 GCF_001194135.2 Octopus bimaculoides | reverse complement strand
TTTTATGCTGATATCTTTGTGTATGAGGATATGTGTAGGTAGGTATGTATGTAGGTATATATGTGTGTAGGTAGTTGGTTGTATAAGTGTGTACGCATATATATGTGTGTGTATAGGTGTGTATATGTATGTAGATAGATGATTGTATATGTGGGTGTGCATGTAGATATATATATATGTATATATATGTGTGTGTGTGTGTG
>NW_026410605.1:0-540 GCF_001194135.2 Octopus bimaculoides | reverse complement strand
TTTGACCATGATTCCAACGGTCAAATTGCGAACAAAAGGAATTTGACCGTTGGAATCGGCTGAATCCTTTTGTTCGCAATTTGACCGTTGGTCATATGTGAAAACACTCTTTATGTGGAATTTCTTCCATGTCATGCCTTAATTTTAATATCCTGTTACACTCTCCCGACAGTTTCTACAATGTCAAATTCTGGTTCATTTCCAATTTTGATAGAATTTTTGTCCAGATTTCTGCATCCCTTCTATCTGTGTGTGTGTATATATATATATACACGCACACACACACGTACACACACACACACATATATATATATATATATATATATATATACAGTCATGTTAAATTTTTACAAGTGCACCTTTATCATAGGCGCAGGAATAGCTGTGTGGTAAGTAGCTTACCAACCACATGGTTCCGAGTTATGAGGAAAAAACTCGGATCTTGTGAATTTTCCGAAGTCCTCTCCCCACCCGATTGGAAAAGATTTTACCCACAAATTTCTTTATAATCGTAATGTATACCGTTTGAAAGGTATTTCT
>NW_026410604.1:0-307 GCF_001194135.2 Octopus bimaculoides | reverse complement strand
TATATATGCATTTATATATATACCTATGTGTATAAATAAATGAATATGTAGATATGCTTTTATATGCTTATATATATACATATATATTTGCTGAGAATGCTATATACAAGCGTGTGTAATGGTGTGCAATGGACCTCATAAAACTTATCACTTTCAATATACAGATATACATGAAAATATTTTATATACATTTGCATTCAGATGTATAACAGAGTATGATACATATTCTCATATATGTACACATACGAGTGGAGGCAGAATGGCCCAGTGGTTAGGGCAGCGGACTCGCGGTCATAGGATCGCGGTT
>NW_026410603.1:7671-9846 GCF_001194135.2 Octopus bimaculoides | reverse complement strand
TATATACATAAATATATAAACATACATGCATCATATACACACACACTCAGATGACGGGTTTCTTTCAGTTTCTTTTTACTAAATCCACTCACAAAGCTGTGGTCATCCCGGGGCAATAGTAGAAGGTGTTTGTGCAAGGTGTGTTGTGATACTGAATACGTACATAATGTTGCATATGTATGTTTATGTGTATATGTTCTTTTTTGTGTGCATGTCGGTATGCATGTTTGTGTGGTTAAGGATGTTAAGGAGAGAGAGAGAGAGATAGAGAGAGAGAGAGAGAGAGAGAGAGAGAGAGAGAGAGATAAAGAGAAAGAAAGAATCTATGAAATGTAAAAGGGTGACTAATTCTGCGTTCAAGATAATTTTGTTGTGTGAAAACCAGTCACTGTTGATTAAAAACCACGTTTAGAAGTATCTAAAACCGCGACCTGGTTTCTTTCCGGTTTTGGTTGACCATATTACTTTACTTCTCTCACGCAGATGAAATAATTGAGTGAGCCACGAGCGAAACAGCTTCTCATATCCTTCACCCTTGCTGTTGCTCTCTGTACAAGACAAACGTCTCCTCCACATGAAAGTGCTTACTTTACCTATTTAAGCCCTTCGTTCCTTATGGATCATAATCCATCGACAAATTTTCTTTATCGTTCTCAAATCTGGACTATCTGTCATCAATTCTTTTGCTACTTTGTTTTCTTCTAGGTAAGGGGTGTTGGCCTTACGCAAATCCATTTTTACCGCTGAGAAGAGATTTTCATATTAGTCTGGCCTCTATCTTTTTACCTGTCCAGCATGGAGGTCCTATCAGAGAGTTGTACTCCGCTTGTATAGCTCTCTGCGTCATCGAGACAAGCAAGCAACCACATTGCAAGAAGGCCTGGACATTGTGGTAGCCATTTAAGTACTACTGATAATATGCTTGGTTAAAGCATGAGCATCACAGCGCCTTCTATCCGTTGCCCTCGCTGTTGCTTTCTGTACAAGACACATGTCTTCTTATTAGAGTAAATACCTCCGATAAGACACTTGGATAAGGCATGAGCTTTGCAGCATCCGATATCTTTTCCCCTTCCTGTTGCTTTTACGTCTTTATATTAGAATACCAGTTATAGACTAGGCAAAGTATGGCTGATATACGCACAGACATTACATTTAAGTAACAAGCGATAAAGAAGAGAGGAGGTTATGCGACTGACAGACAACAAGCAGAAACGGTGCAGTTTGTGCCCATTGATGTGATGTGCTGAGTCGTTCGACTGTATTTCCTACTTCCTGCGATGTTATCTGCTCCCTCGAACCAACAAACCATTCGTAATAATGCAGCGAAGGTGTAACGGAAAGACCGATGGTATTTGTTGCAAACCGTACAACCATCAAACAGATTCTCGTGTGTGCAGAACGGTGTTCGATTTTTCGATTTCCAATGAGAATAGACTTATTTCTCATTGATTGTTAAAGCTCTTTCTGCCCTTTCGAAAGGAATAAACGCCACTCAGTGACGATTATTCTATATATGTATGTGTCTGTGTGCGTGTTTTATCTTTTACTCGCTTCGGTCATTGGACTGCAGCCATGCTGGGGCATCACCTTCAAATATTCAGACGGCCAGGTCAACCCAAGAAGGCGATTTTTTAAAAACCGAATACTAATTATATATCGATATCTTTTGCCGAACAGATAATGTACGAGGATGTAAAAACACCAACTCTGATTGTCAAACTGTAGAGGGGGAACCCATCTCTTTCAGAGTTCGATTGCCGAAACTTTAAGTCACGCGCTGCAAAGTCAAACTGTCTTAAATGATAATACATATATCTACCACCAAATGCGTTGAGTGCCTTTTTTCTTGGTCCACACATTCGTATGTATGTATGTATGTATGTATGTATGTATGTATGTATGTATGTATGTATGTATGTTATGTATGTATATTATCTATGTATATTATCTATGGCATTAAGTAGGAATAGCGCATCAGTGATCTTGAGATATTGGAAAGCTGTCGGTATAGAAGCTCTTGTGTTGAAGCAAAGGCTCAGATGGAGTGGTCATGTGGTCAAGATGAAAGATTCAAGGATGCCAAAATAACTCTTTTATGGAGAGTTAGCTAAAGGAGAACGACCTCCACATAAACCAAAAAAGAGATATAAAGACTTGCTGAAGGCTTCCTTG
>NW_026410603.1:5966-6886 GCF_001194135.2 Octopus bimaculoides | reverse complement strand
TATGCACGTACATACATACAAGCAAACATATATATACACGCATATTTATATATATGCATATATATGTAATATATATATGTACGTATTTATATATATATATATATATATATTTGTGTATGTGTGTGTGTGTGTGTGTGTGTGTGTGTGTGTGTGCTTGTGTATGTGTGTGTATATATCCAAATTATTTATAATTTAACATTTGATTTTTGCATAGCATATATATACGATGCCAAGAATAACGATTATAATCCGGTGGAGCATATTTTTTTGAACGTGTGCTGGTCATTATCTATATAGTTTTGCCAATGTTATTCTCATCTCCCCCATCAACTGTGGACCACAAACTGTGAAATAAGACCAGTATGAAAAGTTAACCATTGTTGCATGGAAACATTGTTAACCTGTTAGCTGGATACAATAGGATTAATTGCACATATAACAGTAAACCGAACCCATCATCAGTATACAACTACTAGCCAACAATATCCTGTGCAATTATTAGCAATGACTCAGAAAGGCTCAAGCGCATCCAGCCAAATTATAAGGTGATTGCGAATAAATTAATAAACAACTAATATGTATTAAGTGCTTTTTTTTCTTTTTCTTTTTCTATTCAAACAACATCCAGTTTGTAATGCAGTGTGTGTATGTATGTGTGTATATACGTATGAATAATATGTACATATATATAATACATGTGTATATATATATAGTGATAGATATATACACATATACACATGTATGTATACATCAATATCCGTGTATATTGATACATATATATAAATAATTACATATATGTGTGTGTGTGTGTGTGTGTGTGTGAGTCCGTGTGTATGTGTTGTATATGCGTGTACGCATATATATGTCTTTGTGTATGTGTACACACAGAGGCACATACACACACACACGTATACGCACAC
>NW_026410603.1:2124-5956 GCF_001194135.2 Octopus bimaculoides | reverse complement strand
ACACACACTCTCTCTCTCTCTCTCTCTCTCTCTCTCTCTCTCTCTCTTTCTCTCTCTCTCTTCCGCGCGCACAATAGGGAAGTTGGGGTTTGCTGAAAATGCCAAAGGAAAGAAAAGCGAAGGTCTTTTCTTCAAATCATTAGATTTGCTTTAGTAACCTTGAATAAAAAAAATGGACAGTGTAAACAGATTTTCTGACACCGTTAATGGTGTTAGCGTTGTTGTTGTTGCTGTTCTTGTTCTTATCGCTGGTGAAGTTATAATTAATAGCAGTAGAGTGAAGTCTGTATGCATGTGTGTGTGCGTGTGTGTGCGTATGTGTTTGTTTGTGTCAGTGTTATACGAATAGTGAACATGTAGTGTATATGCATAAACCTTATAGTACCTTTCATTGTGTCTCAGGAGGAGACAAAAACCACGTAGCTGGTCTCTTCTTCTTTAAGCCCCCAGACTAAAGCAGAAAGGGTTGTTAAATGTCTCTTATCATGGTGCCTAAATATCGACATCAAATGGAAAATTCTCTCCAAAGCCAGACCCTGTATTAACGGATCCAAAAGACGCTCAGTATGTTCCCTTTAAAAAGTTATATCTCTTAAAGGACTGCCAACGAGTACATACATTCCAGGAACGAGATTTTTTCGATATGTCTACATTCCAATAAATACATCTTAACAAAATTTGGGAATAGGTCACTAGACATAATAAATCCTTAATATCTTGCTTACATCTTCTTTACATTGGTTGATTGTAACGTTGGTTATCTCCCTTGTAGCTGTTTTGTCTTCTTCATCAGTGTCCCTTGTTTAAACGTTATCTGCCCAAAAGACACTTGACAAGCTGTCGTGAAAGAATGGCGAAATAAATTAATGTTTCGACTAGGAAACCCTGGCTACCTGTATTTAACAGGACTTGTGGTTTTTATTATAACATTACCTTTACTGTCTTAGCTGACTGAGTGCTATTCCACTTGTTGAAGAATTACCACATAACACACACACACACACACACATATATATATATAACTAGATAGCTAGACAGAAAACAAGCATCACGCTTGAAACTCAGAGTACCAAGGGTTCTGAATCAAACTATTTTGATCTATACATGTAACTCTTAATAAATGTGCTGAGTGACCTTCTGTCGTTTGTCTACTCACTCTTGTGTGTGTGTGTGTGTGTGTGTGTGTGTGTGTGTGTGTGTGTGCGTGCGTGCGTGCGTGCGTGTGTGCGTGTGTGTGTGTGTATTGGATCATAAATCGCACCTCATACACAAGGTAACTTATCGGTAACGTACGTTCACTTTCACAATGTTTGTTGGGTGTTTGATTAATGAGAGATGGAAGATGGAAGATACGAGAACGTTTATTGATCACTACATTGTTGTTTAGCCCCAGGTCAGTTTTGGTCGAAAAAACCCATTATCAAGAATTTTCTAGTTTCTCTGCATATTAAGGACTACATTGTCCCATGTGTTCTCCCGGACGAGTGTATAATGAGGAAAAATTTGACTCCTTTTTTTGACAGTCCTAGCAACCATTTAAACCAGAGGTTTCCAGCGTGGGCTTTACGACTCCCAGGCGGTCGCTGGGTATGTTGAAGCGGAGTTTAGGCTTTAGGAGAGGTAACATAATTAATAGTAAATTTTGCCTGTAGTTGTAATTACATTAAACCTGATAAAAATTAGCAATGGTTATTAAAATATAATGAGATCTCATCAAGCAGAAACTTGTAATGTATAAAGTCAGTTGACAACTTTTGACTTTATTCATTTTATATCATTTTACTGTTAAAAGCTTATACAATCCATTTTAGAGTAAGATTTATAAAATTATAATGCATGTTAAGTTAGTTTAGTCGTGATATCAGGCGCAGGAGTGACTGTGTGGTAAGTAGCTTGCTTACCAACCACATGGTTCCAGGTTCAGTCCCACTGAATGACATCTTGGGCATGTGTCTTCTACTATAGCTTCGGGCCGACCAAAGCCTTGTTTGAAAACAAGCCCGTCGTATATATGTATATGTGTATATGTGTGTGTGTGTGTGTGTGTGTGTGTGTGTGTGTGTGTGTGTGTGTGTGTGTGTGTGTGTGTGTGTGTGTGTGTGTGCGTGTGTGTGTGTTTGTCCCCTTTGCATTGCTTGACAACCGATGCTGGTGTGTTTATGTCTCCGTCATCTAGCAGTTCGCCAAAAGAGACCGATAGAATAAGTACTAGGCTTACAAAGAATCAGTCCCGGGGTCGAATTTGCTCGACTAAAGGTGGTGCTCCAGCATGGTCGCAGTCTAATGCCTGAGACGAGTAAAAGATGAAAGATGAAAGATATATGTTAGTGGAGTTGTTGTTGTTGTTAATTGTTGTCTCTGCCGATGCTGTCACTGGTAGCATCGATGTTTATATCAACGTTCGTGCTCGTCGCTGCCATCGTTGTCATCGTTGTCATCGTTGTCGTCGTCGTCGTCGTCGTCGTCGTCGTCGTCGTCGTCGTCGTCGTCGTCGACGTCGTCACCGTCGTTGTCATCGTTGTTGTTTTAGTTTAGCCCCGGGTCAGCTCTGAGCGAGCAAACCCATGATCAAAAGTAGTCGTTGTGATTGTTTGCTATTGTTTAACAAGCCCCGGGTTAGCTATTATCAAAGAAAGACCTTTCAACCGTGACCAATCCGTCTGTTTTTCTCTCATAATGTTTCTAAGACTACCCATTATCCAATATGCCCCTCCATTATTTATTTATTCATTTATTTATTTATTTATTTATTTATTTATTTATCGAGATGATAGGGAGTGAATTGAAACAGACATGGTGCTCCGTAAAGTGTAACGCCGTGTTGTATGGCACATTGCGGGGTGTGACATGACGGGGCCTGGGTTTCGTGTTCCCAAAATGGCGGATTACATAACGGATGATTGTATAATGTGATTCATATAATGGATGCGTGATGATGTTTTCGCTATGGCGTCCAGTGATGTGATGTTTGATATGGGGTGATGCATTGAACTGCTTAGTATGGCCGCGTGACGGCGCGGTGTTGGACTTTTCTATGCCGTATCATAGCTTGGCGTGGTCGTTGGGTTTTTAAGGTGTGGCGTGGCCTTGTCCGGCTTAGCCTGATGGTGTGTGATTAGTATTGCGGGCGATGGCATAGCGTGGTGATGCTGGTGGTTGGCGTGTTGGCGGTAGTGGTGTTAGTGTTGGTGTTGGCGGTGGTGCTTTTCGTATGGTGTTTGGTGCGTGGTAAAAATAACGGTGGCATTAGTTCGGCGTTTGGTACGGTGTACTCTGGCGTGGTATGATGCGATATAGTGGGAGTGGGTGGGATGGTAGTGTGATGGTGATGGTGATGACAATAATTTTGGTGATAATAGTCGTGGTGGTGGAGATGGTAGTGGTGGTGGTAATGGTTGTGGTGGTGGTGGTGGTGGTGGTGGTGGTGGTGGTGGTGGTGATGGTATTAGTGGTAATGGTAGTGGTGGTGTTAATAATGTTGGTAGTAGTGGTGGTGGTGGGCTGGTAGTGGTATGGTAGTGGTGCTGATAGTGGTGGTAGTGGTTGATTGTAGTGGTGGTGTTGGTGGTAATAGAAGCTGTGGTGATGATGGTAGAGGTGGTGGTCGTGGTGATCTGGTGTTAGTAATGGTGTTGTTGGCAGTGGCAGTGGTGGTGGTGGTGGTGGTGGCATTTACTTATATTGTCAGTGTGTATATGTTGTTATTGTATATGAAGTGTTGGCGGTAGTATTTTATTCCGTGTAATGTGCCACAGAGTGGTGCAACTAGCTAGGAGTATTAGTAGTAAGAAGGTAGTGGTGGCGATGGTGGTGGTAGTAACGATGGTAGTGA
>NW_026410603.1:1705-2114 GCF_001194135.2 Octopus bimaculoides | reverse complement strand
GTAGTGGTGGCGATGGTGGTGGTAGTAACGATGGTAGTGATGATGGTGGTGGAGATGGTAGTGGTGGCAGTGGTAATGGTAGTGTTGGTGGTGGTAGTGGTTCTGGTGGTGGTGGTAGTTCTGGTGGTAGTGGTTATGATAGTGATGGTGGTGGTGATGTGATAGTGGTGGAGATGGTAGTGTTGGTGGTGGTTATCGTTGTGGTGTTGGTGATGGTGGGGGTGATGGTATGGTGGTGGAGGTGATGGTGATGGTGGTGGAGATGGTAGTGGTTGTTGTGTTAGTGTTGGTAGTGGTTGTGTTTGTGGTGGTGGTGGTGGTGATGGTGATTGTGGTGGTGGTGGTGGTGGATGTAGGAATGGTTGTGGTTGTAGCGATGGTTGTGGTGATTGTCGCTCTGCTAGTAACG
>NW_026410603.1:0-549 GCF_001194135.2 Octopus bimaculoides | reverse complement strand
TGTGTGTGTGTATGAACGCGTGTGTGTATGTATGAAAACATGCAAGCGTGTATGTATGTTCGTGCGTACATATGTATGTATGTATGTATGTATGTATGCATGCATGCGTGTACGTATGTGTGTGTGTAAGTACGTACGTACATGCGCATTTGTATATATGTATATAAGGAAATAAGGAAACGCACACACACACACACACGCATATATATATATATATATATATATATGCATGTATGTGTGTATTGCTGCGTATGTATGTGTATGTATGTATGTAAGTATGTATTCATGTACGTACTTACATAGATGTGTGTGTGTGTGTGTGTGTGTGTGTGTGTGTGTGTGTGTGTGTGTGTGTGTGTGTGTATGTGTAAGAAAGCAGAAATGGTGAATATATGTGGTGGGAAATGTTCAGAGAAGAAATTGAGGAATGGGGGAGGGGTGATAGGGAGAGAAAGAATGTATATACAATATATATATACATATATATACTTGTATACAAACATATATACATATGTACGTACATAGATACATGCATGGTACATACATACA
>NW_026410602.1:0-508 GCF_001194135.2 Octopus bimaculoides | reverse complement strand
CACACGCACATACACATATATAATGCATAACATAGAAGATGTAAGTTTAATGCAAAATATTTGAAAACCAGTTAATAAAATTAGAAAATTCTGATTTTTAGTTCTGAAGCACACCCTATAAAATATTTAGGTAAAAACCTTTTAGTAGACAATATTTGTCGTGACCGCTTTCCCGTACAATTTCCCTTCCTTGTTATTTGTTGCAATATTTTATGTTTCTCGAGCTGAGGAGAAATCGGCGTATAATTGTCTATGGACTTATACTAGCTGCCGTAAATATATTCTTATTTTATTGAAAGTCTGGCTTTGTGCTATATTTACAGAGAAAGGATAAAATACACGCTATTGTAAATGGAATCGAGTTACAGGACGGTAACATAAGAGGCACTAAAACAACTATTTAATAATATTAACACCTACATACATACATGCATATATATACATACATACATACATATATACATACATACATCCATAAATATATATACACAGGCAGACAGACAGACAA
>NW_026410601.1:0-534 GCF_001194135.2 Octopus bimaculoides | reverse complement strand
CACTCCTGATTCTCTCTTATAGGTCTCCTCTCTACCGCTCCAAAATAAATGATACCCAGTAGATTTCTCTACGAAATTACCCTTACCATGAATTTTTGTTTCAGCTAACGCTACAACGTCCATTTCATATCGCTGTAACTCTTTTGCAATAAGCCCACATCTTCTCTTTGGACGAGATTTCAGACAATCATTGTCTAATAACATTCGAACATTCCAACATCCTATATTCATTGGCTTGCATCTTAACTTGAATTTACCCAGAGTTGCAAAATGACGACCAGATCAAGGCTGCGGTGCCCTGGGACACCTGACGGGCCAGACCACAGAATAAATGTTCAAGAGCCCGTTTTGCCGTTTGCTTCATTATCAATATGAACTTTCATTGTTTAGATGTGCCTTTTAAAGCTTCGGCCAGCCATGTACATACAAGATGTCTATATAACCGACGTTGGTGTGTTTACGTTCCCGTAACTTAGCGGTTCATACACACGTTACAATGAAGTAGAGAAATTTGAAAAGACAACACGAAACCGG
>NW_026410600.1:0-440 GCF_001194135.2 Octopus bimaculoides | reverse complement strand
ATGTTAGATTGTTTCCATTTGCAGTTCATTTCATGTTATTTTTTCCCCTGCCCCACAAATGAATATTAAATGGATTCTTGAAAAAAGGTTAAAATCATCTTCTTTAGCTTTGAAGTAATAAAATTTGGAGTTGGCTTCTTTTATTTTTTGTATCATTTAACCCAACAGCAAAAGTAATGCATTCATGTTTCTTGTGATTGGTTAATGTGAGCAATAAAACATATTACCAGTCATGAGTTGATTTTCCCTGACCTGAAGTTTGATTCAATATACAATACATGAATTAATTGAATTAACTGCTGTTAATTCAAATGAAGGTGGCTGTGGGGTAAGAAGTTTGCTTCTCAACCATATGGTTCTGAGCTCAGTTGTACTGTGTGGCACCTTGGGCAAGCGTCTTTTACTACAGTCTTGGGCTGACCAAAGCCTTGTGAGTGGAT
>NW_026410599.1:0-225 GCF_001194135.2 Octopus bimaculoides | reverse complement strand
AGAAGTGGTGGACGTGACTGAAAACACTGAAGACTAGACTTTTCATTCACTGCTTTACAGTAAAATTTTGTCATTTAATATTATCATTAATGTAGTATTCACTTCAGTTTTATATTAAATAAATACGTAGGCATGATTATGTATCTCAGTGCATCACACACAAACATATACACATACACACACATACACACACACACTGATACCAGCAGAGAATTAGCTTTATGT
>NW_026410598.1:0-436 GCF_001194135.2 Octopus bimaculoides | reverse complement strand
TATATATATATATATATATATATATATATATATATATACGTAAATTTTTTTTCTGAAAACCTCAGCATTTGAGAGGAATAAAGAAGAGAAGAATAGAAGCAATGAGATAGAATAAAATATAACTGTAGACTGGGTAGATTTTCTTTAAGTCCCATTAAAAGAATTCAGTGAATGAGAATAATGAAGAGTTTGGTAGCAGGTTTGAAATGAAATGAAATGTAAAGACAGAAAGAAAATGTTATAGAACATGTAGGTAATTCACGTATGAATGAAATGTATACATATGCCTTGGAAAAGGTACACATACATGCATACACATGTGTACATGCAAAATAACATATATATATATGATTTGCTTTTAATGCATGTATATATAAACATATCTATATGCATATATATGTATATATGTATGTATGTATGTATGCATGTATGTATG
>NW_026410597.1:0-221 GCF_001194135.2 Octopus bimaculoides | reverse complement strand
GACTCAAGTTGTATGTATAAATGTATATACATGTATGTATATGCATGTATGTGTATATACATGTATGCATCTGTAATTACACATATATTTATGTACATATATATTTACATATATGCATATATGCATATATTTATAAATGTGTATGGATGTATATGTATGTATACATATAGACACGCATATATATATATATCTGTGTGTGTATATTTATATATATATATATA
>NW_026410596.1:3548-3787 GCF_001194135.2 Octopus bimaculoides | reverse complement strand
AATGTCACAACTGTACTGCAAATAATGGTTTACATTTTGAACATTTGCTGTAACTTTGAGTAATTTCTGTTCTATTTATTTGTAACCTTTAACAATAATGTAGAGGCGCAATGGCCCAGCAGTTAGGGCAGCGGACTCGCGGTCAGAGGATCGCGGTTTCAATCCCCAGACCAGGCGTTGTGTGTGTTTATTGAGCGAAAGCACCTAAAGCTCTACGAGGCTCTGGCAGGTGGGGGGGG
>NW_026410596.1:2357-2634 GCF_001194135.2 Octopus bimaculoides | reverse complement strand
AAAGAAGGAGATAGAAATGATGTTTGGAGACAGCAAAAGGAGGACACTCATTTGCAAACTGATCACCCTCAAACAGGAGCTAAAAGCTGTCAGTGAAAAACTCCGACATCAAAAGAGAATAACCGGGAGAAGAACAATAAGCAAAAAATTTAACCACAACCAGGCAGCAATATACAGAGACATGAGAAGTATAGCAGTAAACATCATGGAAGTTCCTTCATGAGAAAATATTCTTTTCTATTCTAGGCACAAGGCCCGAAATTTTTGGTGAGGGGGC
>NW_026410596.1:2001-2219 GCF_001194135.2 Octopus bimaculoides | reverse complement strand
CCGTTAAGCATTTCGCCCAGCGTGCTAACGATTCTGCCAGCTCACCACCTTATTGTGTATGTTTATGTGCGAAAGTTGTATGTGTTTAAATGCATGTTGTGCGCATGTGCATTGTGTGTCTTTAGGAGTGCATACTATGTGTTGTAGGGGAATGCATGAAGATGCAAGATGAGATGAGGGTGATGAGAGTTTGGGGTTGAGAAGTATTGGGTGCTAGT
>NW_026410596.1:417-615 GCF_001194135.2 Octopus bimaculoides | reverse complement strand
TGTCGAAGGCTGCCCATGGGACAATAGTAGGATGTGCGTCATGTCTACAACACAAGATGTAGGTTCATGTCCCATGGGCAGCCTTCAACTTTTCCTATGCAAATAGGTTTTTCAACCTAATATTTACATAGTTTTATATGTACTTCAAGATCCAATTTCAAAAAAGAATTCTTCTATGTTTATAAATAAAACAACAAC
>NW_026410596.1:0-379 GCF_001194135.2 Octopus bimaculoides | reverse complement strand
ACACACACACACACACACACACACACACACACACACACACATATACAAGGTGGCCCAGAAGTAACTGAATCCAAATGAATTTATTGAATATTGCTCATTGCTAATTTTACACCCACTTGCTAATTGTTAATTGTTCACCCACAGGGCCATGAAATGGTCTGCAAGATCCCCAGACCCCAGTCCTCCAGACTTCTTTCTCTGGAGAGCACTCAAAAATCAGGTGTTCAACTCTAAACCAAAATCTCTCAATGATCTGATACAAAGCATCATAGATGCATTGCAAGATATGCAGGAATTGTGCAAAAAAAGTAACTGCTTCAACCATTGAACAATGTCACAACTGTACTGCAAATAATGGTTTACATTTTGAACATTTGCT
>NW_026410595.1:0-458 GCF_001194135.2 Octopus bimaculoides | reverse complement strand
GGCATGGGTTGGACGGTTTGACTGAGGACTGGCAAGCCACATGGCTGCACCAGGCTCCAATCTGATCTGGCAGAGTTGTGTATGTGTGTGTGCGTGTGTGTGTATGTGTGTGTGTGTGTGTGTGTGTATCACCATCATCATTATTTAATGTTCATTTTCCATACTGGCATGGGCTGGACAGTCTGACAGAAGACTTCACTTTCTGTTCTAGTAGGGATTTTATGGTTGGACGCCCTTCCTTACACCAACCCCCTTACAGAGTAGACTGAGTGCTTTTGACATGGCACCAGCACTGCCAAAGTCTACTTTGGCATGCTTTTTACAGTTGTATTACTCTTTCAAATGCCAACCACTTTACAGTGTGAATTGAATCCTTTATATGTGACACCAGTATTGGCATGGTCTCTGAGTCACTTGTAAAAAATATATATATATATATATATATATATATATATATA
>NW_026410594.1:0-330 GCF_001194135.2 Octopus bimaculoides | reverse complement strand
CTATCTATCTATCTATCTGTCTGTCTGTCTGTCTGTCTGTCTGTCCGTATATATCTTTGTCTCTTATTCTTTCTCACTACTTCTTTGTTTCTACCTTTTTAATCGTTATTAAAAGTTCTTTTTTTACATTCGTTCATTTTCATTTTTCTCTTCCTTTTCCTTTTACATAACTGTCTTCCATCTTACTGAATTGCCTGTGTCTATTTCTTTTCTGTCCTGTATTTTTAACTCGTTTTTCTATTTTCGATTACACCGCCCGCTCTCTTTTCTTCTTTCTCTTTCTCTCCCACTGTTATTTTTACCGTCTCTATTACTCTCTCTCTCTTTCTC
>NW_026410593.1:0-345 GCF_001194135.2 Octopus bimaculoides | reverse complement strand
GATAGAATAAGTAGTAGACTTACAAAGAATAAGTCCTGGGTTCGACTTGTTCGACTAAAGGCGGTGCTCCAGCATGGCCGCAGTCAAATTACGGAAACTGAAAGAAGCTCATCGTGTGTGTGTGTGGCGGTATTTTTACCGCACCCTCCCGCTTGATACGATTAGGTGCCCGTAACTGAAGTGATCGATAGAACAAATACCAATTAAAAGAAAAAGAAAAAAATAATAATAAATACTAGGTGTCTATTCATTCGAATAAATACCATCCAAGACGGTGCTCCAGCGTGACCGCAGTCTTATGACCGAAACAAGTAAAAGATAAAAGACATATGTGTGTGCATGTGT
>NW_026410591.1:0-279 GCF_001194135.2 Octopus bimaculoides | reverse complement strand
TGTATAAGTGTATGTTTTGTGTACATGTGTATGTTAATGTGTATGAGTGTATATGTATGTGACTGCATGTTTGTGTGTATATGAGTGTGTTTATGTGTATGAGTGTATGTTTGTGTATGTGCATGAGTGTATATGTATGTGTGTATGTGTATGAGTGTATATGTTTGTGTGCATGTGTATGTGTATGAGTGTATATGTATGTGTGTATGTAAATAAGTGTGTTTGTATGTAAATAAGTGTTTGTATGTAAATGAGTGTATGTTTGTATGTGTATGAGTG
>NW_026410590.1:0-590 GCF_001194135.2 Octopus bimaculoides | reverse complement strand
AGAGAGAGAGAGAGAGAGAGAGAGAGAGAGAGAGAGAGATAAAGACAGAGTGTGAGAGTGTGTGTGCGTGTGCGTATGCGGATACTAAATCATATTAAAGTGTGTATTTACGTATGTAGATGCGTGCTCGTATATATATATATATACAGAGAGAGAGAGGTGGATGTTATGAGCGGTAGTGGTGTCAATGAGACCCAGAGGTTTCAGGTAATGCTGTGTAAGTGCTATGGATAGACCATAGTTAAGCTCCAGGTTCGGTGATTATGCGAATAAGGGGTCCAACGTAGGTCATATATCAGCGTTTGTATATAAGGATTTACTTTTCGTAATTAGATAAGAAACTAAGGCTGTGTATATTTTAGAACATTTATAAATAGAAGGTCTTACAGCTGTTTCCAGGATATTTATTATATCTCTTCATCGGAGACGGTGTGAGAGGATGGCGTAGCAATACTTAATGTAGATAAGATAGGAAATAGAAAGTGAATTGGAGGAACGAAAATAGATGTGAGATATGCAGCGATATTGTATTTCTAAATCCATTGTTTGGGCAGAATGGTATACATATAATATTTCACTCATTACGAAAA
>NW_026410589.1:0-338 GCF_001194135.2 Octopus bimaculoides | reverse complement strand
ATATATACATATGTATGAAATGTTATGCAATTTTTTTACATCTAATTTACGATATGAATGTAGCAGTAAATATAGACTGAAAATAACAATTTGTAGTTATAGAATATTCCCCTCGCAGAATATGCACAAAAACGAGCGCAGAAATGGCTATATGATCAACATACATGAGCATATGCATAAAACAGTGGCTGTGAACAGAAAGAAACATATTTTGCAATATATACATGTATTGAGTTCCTTTCAACCTCGTGTCTAAACAATAACTATGCATGTGCATATGTGTGCCTTGTGTGTGAATGTGTCTGTATGTGTTTTTGCATGCTTGCTTAACTTAATAT
>NW_026410588.1:1670-3610 GCF_001194135.2 Octopus bimaculoides | reverse complement strand
ATCGAAAGAGGAAAACTATATAAAGTAGTGAACAAGATGTACAAACTTTTAACGAAAACTTACATGGAAAACATATCAAATCTAAACGACCCTATATATTGCACAGCCTCTCTCGCTGTGCGAACGCTTGGGATTGAAAGTTAAAGGAAATCATAGAACAAAACCCAATGCTGGCTACTTTATTGTCAGTCTACTCATTAACACGACAAGCCATGATATATAGCTTCGATATATTGGACTAAAGCTTAGCAGACAGGATTCCGTACCCGTCATTCAAAATTTCTAATAAAGACACCATGTGCTATTGATTATTTACGGTAACAAAAAGAAAAGAAAAGCATGCAGGAAATCAGGTCAGAATTCGTATAGGTAGGGTAAGAGAAAAGTGACAACAAAAATATCCCTGCTGATAGAATGTATGCCGGCCATGATAGAATGTATGCTGGCCACAACGATACAGATAGGCATTTACATGGCCAATGTTAAGTTAAATACTAAGATATAGGATGGCTAAACAAATTCGGTTTTGATGAAACAACACAAGCAACAACATTTACTTCTATAAAATAGATGACAAATGTCACCTTTATGTTTTATCTTTTATTTGTTTCAGTGGGGCCATGCTGGAGCAATATCTTGAAATGTTAAGTCCAACAAATTGCCACTAGTACTTATTTTCTAATCACACACACACACACACACACACTCACACATAAATATATCCATGCATTTATGGATATGTGTGCCTGGATAAATTAGCCTGTATGTACACCACTGTTTGTATCTATGTATGTGTGTATATACACACTCATTATCAACCACATATTCAATGTATATAATTCTTGTGTGTATATAAATTAGGGATAAAAATCCACATTTACAGATAAAAACTCAATTAAATTCAATTTATTAAAAATTAAAATTAAATTAAGTTTTACAATATGAAATATAAATATATAGTTTTAGAGAAAAGAACCAAGGTTCATGAACTCATCGATGAAAATCCACTGTCACATATAGAAAAAATAATAAGTAAAAGCACAATATTATATATATATATATATTGCTCAAGAAGACAATAATATCATCATCATCGTTTAACGTCCGCTTCCCATGCTAGCATGGGTTGGACATTTTGACTGAGGACTGGTGAACCAGATGGTTGCACCAGGCTCCAATCTGATCTGGCAGAGTTTCTACAGCTGGATGCCTTTCCTAACGCCAACCACTCCAAGAGTGTAATGGGTGCTTTTACGTGCCACCAGCATGAGGGCCAGTCAGGCGGAACTGGCAACGGCCACGCTTGAAATGGTGTATTTTACGTGCCAGTCCAGCGGCACTGGCAACGAACTCGCTCGAATGTCTTTTCACGTGCCACTGGCACAAGTGCCAGGAGGGCGACGTTGGTAACGATCACGCTCAAATGGTGCTATTTACGTGCCCCCAGCACAGAAGCCAGACAGCTTGTACTCTGGCAACGATCACGCTCGGACGGTGCTCTTAGTGATCGACTGATACAGGGGCCATCACGATTTCGCTTTCGCTTGCCCCAACAGGTCTTCGCAAGTTTAGTGTTGAATGAAGAGACATTGGCATGAGTGCCAGTCTGCTGTCAACTTAACGTGATAGTCCCAAGAAGGGAATCATACTACTGCTATCTATCCCTAGGAAGCTGCACCGCATCCTGTCGGCCTTGACACATTACCTGTGTCCTTATGTTTATGAGGGGGAGACAAGCACCTCCACCCAGCCAAGCTTCCTAGGGCTAAATAGCAGTAGTATTATTCCCTTCATAGGACTGTCACATTAAGTTGGCAGTATACAACTACTTTATCGTATCACTACTGGTTAAGTCTCTCTGAGAGATTTAGAAATGTATCATTTATATATATATATATATATATGTGTGTGTGTGTGTGTGTGTGTGTGTGTGTGTGTGT
>NW_026410588.1:0-1009 GCF_001194135.2 Octopus bimaculoides | reverse complement strand
AGACACTTCTTCTCCTCCAAATAAGTGCCATCCCTTTTCTCACCATCCCAGCTTCCAATAAGTCTGTAGCTATTATTCCTAAACTTTAACACCCAACAACAACTGATCACCTGTCAATTACTATCTATCCCACCCCTCCCACCCATCTCCCAACTCTCCCCCTTTACTACCAACTCCCTTAATACCCTCATTATTAACTCGCCCTACTTTCTCCCTCTCATACTGCTTGCTCTCTACATTTAATCATTCCGCTTTTGAACTCCTCTCTATTATAATCTGAAATGAAAGATCTTCTCTACCATGATAACTGAGGCTCATTTTATCCCATACTGATTGCATCCGTTACAGCCACATATTGAGATGAACTAAATCTACCGACATTATCATGGATCTCCAAGCCCCCAGAAACAGCTGTTGAACTTAGAACACCTTTCTTTCACCCCTTTAATTTTCTCTGTTGTTTGTACTCTGTGTAAGTTGACTTTATCAATACAGATATCTACATGTTTATATTTAAATATTCATTGTTTGAAAGTCACCACTCTTTTCTTTCTCTCCTTTTGCGAGTATACATATATACAAATTAGAGAGCATCATATCATTATGTAACCACACCATTTCATGTTCAATATTGCTTGATGAAATGGTGTGGCTACATAATAATGTAATAATAATATAACATCATGAAATATTTAGCATTAATGAATAAATAACCGTACTATGGAAACTCATAAACTGAGCTGTGTCAGTTATATTGTTTTATTGTATTATACAGCACATCATAAAATGTGGAGCGGTTGTTGTTCCATAAGAGATTTAGAGAATGCTTAGCCTCAGTATACAATGGTTGCCATTGCTCTGGCTGTTTTATTCATTCTGTTGATTGATGGTGAGTTTTAATGTAGTCTTCCAGGGTACCTTCTAAGTGAAATATACATTGGAGTGCTACCATGTTGATTGCTAGGATCGTTTAGATACCTGCTCTTTCATACTCTCTCTCTCTCTCTCT
>NW_026410587.1:0-270 GCF_001194135.2 Octopus bimaculoides | reverse complement strand
TTATTATTATTATTATTATTATTATTATTATTATTATCATTATTATTAACGAATTAGGTTTTTACCGAAATATTCCTTATTTGGTATAGGATACACACACACACAGCCTCACGTGTACCCGCACACACGTACACATGCACACACACACACACACGCTCATAGACACAAGCATTATGTATAATATGTACATGCATATATATAGATATATTTACATCTGTATACGTCTAAGCATATATGCATGCGTATATATATATATATATATATATATAT
>NW_026410586.1:0-831 GCF_001194135.2 Octopus bimaculoides | reverse complement strand
ACATACATACATACATACATACATACATACATACATACATACACGTACGCGCGTACTTGACCGTGCACTTATACGTTCACATACATACCCATATATGTATACAGCATCAGACTTACGTTCATACATACGTATCTATACCTCTGCACTCATACACCTGTAAATCCAAACGTACACGTCTTCGCGTAGCGGTTCGTGTGTTCATATACACACACGCACATGTACACACATACACACTGCCACACTCGCACCCATCAATCAACCTCAGTGTGTACATCTCTAAATCAATGTATTCTTTCTACCTCGTTAATTATTCACGCAGTAACGTTTTTCTTAATATACACGGTAACATTCAAAGTATCATACATGAACGTATGATGATATATAAACATAATTAGATATATTTTTTAATCTCTTTAGTCAATCATTCTATTACATTTTTTTAATGAAAAATACTACGCTCAACTAACACAGTGGAATACCTGAAGTAAATCCAAAGGAAATATACCCCAACTGCGGATAACATCAAGTAGGCGAAATTGACGTATACTCATTAAGTCCAAAATATTACGTGTGTATATATATGTAACTACTTACATACAAATATATATTTATATAAGTATATATATATGCATGTGTGTGCGTGAGTGCGTGTGTGTGCGTGCGTACGTGTGTGTGCGCATGTGCATGTGTGTGCGTGTGCGCGTGCATGTGTGTGCGTGCGTTCGTATATACACGCCGATATGTTTATTATATCAAAATAATATGTATATATATATGCGTGTGCATATATATATGTATATATATGTATATATATATATATATGTATATATA
>NW_026410585.1:0-457 GCF_001194135.2 Octopus bimaculoides | reverse complement strand
ATATATATATATATATATAAATGCATACACATGCATAGAGCGCTGCTTTTGTCTTCTTTTTGCTCTGTTTTTATTTCCTGTTACTAATTTTCTTTCAAAATCACACACGCATACATACACACACAGACATATATATGTATATATATATATATACATATATATATATATATATGTGTGTGTGTGTGTGTATGTATATATCTGTTAAAACTTTTACAGATATACTAATACATATAAGTTCGTTGTGGAATATCATATATGTGCACGCATACGCGCACACACTCACAGATACATATGTGTGAGTGTGTGTGTGTGTGGGTGGGTGGGGGGTGTATGTGTATGAGTATTGTCTTCAATGTAAATGTTAAATGAAGTTCCAAATGTGACAGGCTGCAACGCTGGTGTCTTTTCTGAAAGGTTTATTGAGGCAACGTGAAACAAAATATCAGATTAAAAAAAA
>NW_026410584.1:0-315 GCF_001194135.2 Octopus bimaculoides | reverse complement strand
TATTGCCAGTATGGCCGAGTGGTCTAAGATTCCAGACTCAAAGAGTAATTCCTTAACCATGAATATAGGATATTCTGGTTCACGAACTTGGGCGTTGGTGCGAATCCCACTCTCGATAGCTATTTCTTCATTAAACTCTTCCACATGTTTTCCGGCTCGCATATATTGTTATTTAAATTTTCTCTCAGTCTCGGTGCACTATGGTGATAAATGTCTTCTTATCTATCCTCATACATACTGACTCCAAATCCCTCTATATATGAGCAAACTAAAATATACTTTCAAGGTTATGTTTCCTCGTAAGGAAGAGATGAA
>NW_026410583.1:0-303 GCF_001194135.2 Octopus bimaculoides | reverse complement strand
TATATATATATATACACGCTAAGTATGGGAGTTTATAGTGGACAGGTAATCTAAATGATTAGGTACGCTAGGTATGTGCTGTAATGGGTTACTAGGGCTCCACGGTTGTAGCCGAGACGGTAGTTATGGAGCCGTTGCAGATTTCCGATATAGCGGATATATAATCGTCATTAATCTATACCTTTCTCGTTTTCCCAAATTATCTCTGATGACGGAACATCCCATACTCTGGGATATCCCAGAAACAGCTGTATGACTTTGAATTTTTTCCAGTAATAATAATAATGCATATGACTTGAGATG
>NW_026410582.1:270-402 GCF_001194135.2 Octopus bimaculoides | reverse complement strand
TTTGTTTGCTTCGATTATACGGCATGCTGTTATTAGCAATACGTCGTTGTATATAGTATTCAGTCATTATTTATGTTTATATATATATATATCAATATATATATATATATCAATATATATATATATATATAT
>NW_026410582.1:0-260 GCF_001194135.2 Octopus bimaculoides | reverse complement strand
TATATATATATATATATCAAGAGATATTTAAGGAAAAATGTAAAGATTGAGAAGGTGAATGACAAGGACCTTTTTGTGTGCACAGTCTGTGACAGACCATGTCTGTCCTTGGCTGGCCTCAAATGTCACCTGCGAACCCATGGAAAACAAACCTCATCCAGCTATTCTGATTATATGTCTGTGCACACGTTTGAATGTGATGTGTTCCAAAGGGTTTGCAAATCCAATGGGGGTCTTAAGAGACATGTTAGGATCCACAA
>NW_026410581.1:0-447 GCF_001194135.2 Octopus bimaculoides | reverse complement strand
AGCTAATAAGTGACTTCCTCGCTTCTAATATTACATTTACTTCGGTCATGTTCAATCCTGTGTGATTTTTGGCATAGATTAGGGCACTATTAAGGATCGTAGGGTTAATTGAAGAGTAGTAGTCAACTATGTCTATCTGTATGAACTTGTAATTCCTCTTGTTCTGTATGTTGGAGAACCAATTAATAGCTTCATATGTGTTGGACCATAATGCCAGAGTTATTTTACTTTTTAGCTTAGGGGTGTATTTATCGAGTATTAGTTTGCTTAATTTACATATGTATGTATTTATATGCACACACATATATACATATATACTTTTTATCTTAGGGATGTATTTCTCGAGTATTAGTCTACCTCATTTACATGTGTATGTATGTATATACACACACGTATATACATATATACTTAAACATATATATGGGCTTTATATTTCATGATGTATAC
>NW_026410580.1:0-641 GCF_001194135.2 Octopus bimaculoides | reverse complement strand
ATATGTATATGTATGTAAGTATGTATATATAATTACATACATAAATACATAGGTATATAGAAATAGATATGGATATATATTTATGTACATGTATGAAGGACGGTACGTGTATATGTGTTCGTGAATGTATGCATGTGTGGGTGTTTGTGTGTCTACATGTGTGTGCACGTGTGTATGCATCACCTTACCTTACGCTGTTTCTAATATGCAGTGTAAAATTCGACATCAAATTGTATTTGCTGATACTACATTTATGAAAGTAACAATGAGAGTAACGAAGGTTCTTTTTTTTTTTTCAGCTAAATTTACTATCGCATCATGACGAAAGAGATTTTGGGAGCATTTTCTTTCATATTCTTAAAAGTTCTCATCTTGTTGATTTCTTGTATTTATTAAAAAGTGTTCCTTTTTGGGAATGTCGTTTACGGGCATATTGAATCATATGATTACTATGCTATTTCTCCAATTTATGCAATATTATTTCCATCGTGCTTGAAACTGGATCAACATGTTTGAGAAAATACATCTGCCTACATTTCAAGACTTTGTCGTATAGGCATAAATAAATATATGTATATATGTATTATCTACACAAATACAAACACACGCATACGCATACATATATGATATGATATGTGCAT
>NW_026410579.1:0-380 GCF_001194135.2 Octopus bimaculoides | reverse complement strand
CCCTCTGTGTGTAGCCCCTTGTGGGCAGTAAAGAAATAGGTATTTCTCCTTGTTTTACATTCTGAACTTTGCGATTTCTCTTTCGGGATCGATGAAGTAAGAACCGTTCGAGTAATGGAGTCGATCACTTCGATTAGCCCTCGTCCTATATTCAGACTAGAAACAGTACTATAGAGTTTAAATGTCATAGAGTTCCAATTTAAACATACGGAAGAAAATTTCGTATTTTTCCAAAGTAAGCATATTTCGGACTTTGATATTATTTTTACTTACTTTTACTTGTATTGCAGAAAGTGTCAATCCACAGGAGAATGGATCTATCTATCTATCTGTTTGCCTGTTTGTCTGTCTATCCGCTTCTCTCTCTCTCTCTCTCTCTC
>NW_026410578.1:0-383 GCF_001194135.2 Octopus bimaculoides | reverse complement strand
TTTTCTTAAGACAGCGATCGGTCGGTATTCTTAATACTACATTTTAAAAGAATCTAATGTCTTCTTTTAATAGGATAGAGAAAATATGTGCATTCAGTTTTCTTACCTTCTTCCAACAAAGGAACACAATTTATCTGCAACATCGGATTTCAAATTGTCTTCACAAATAGGTCTGTATGAACCTTTGTAAAACATTTGCATGGTCTTGTTTTTGTCGTATTTAACTGGAAAACAAAATAGGAGTAATATTTAACTCATTCAAACTGAATTTTAATCCATGTATAAGGCCGCATCATTGAACAAAATATCCTCATATCATTCTTCTCATCCTCGCTTCTTCTTCAAAACGACTTACGTGAGTTCCCATCAGTTCCTTATACGTC
>NW_026410577.1:0-633 GCF_001194135.2 Octopus bimaculoides | reverse complement strand
AAGCGTAGACATGGCTATGTGGTAAGAATTTTGCTTTCTAACCATATGCTTTCGGGTTCAGTCCCACTGCGTGGTACCTTGGGAAAGTGTCTTCCATATTCTAGCGCCGACTAAAGCCTTGTGAGTGGATTTGATTGGCGGAAACTGAAAGAAGCCCGTTGTATATATGTACATATATATATATATATAATGTATGATAATGTATGTATATATACATGTGAAGGCGCATGGCTCAGTGGTTAGATCATCGAGCTTACGATCATGAGGTTGAGAGTTCGATTCCTAGACTGGGCTGCGTGTTGTGTTCTTGAGTAAGACACTTTATTTCACGTTGCTCCAGTTAATTCAATTGTAGAAATGAGTTGCGACATCACTGGTGCCAAGCTGTATCAGCCGTTGCCTTTCTCTTGGATAACATCAGTGGTGTGGAGAGGGAAGGGTGGTATGCATGGCCGACTGCTGACCTTCCATAAACAACCTTGTCCGGACTTGTGCCATGGAAGGAAACTTTCTAGATGCAATCCCATGGTCATTCATGACCGAAGGGTGTCTCCTCATATATACATACATTATATGTATGTGCATATATTATATATACACATATACATATACATAAATATATATATTTATTTA
>NW_026410576.1:0-468 GCF_001194135.2 Octopus bimaculoides | reverse complement strand
TATAAATTTTCATGCTGGCATGGATGGGTAGGATGGCTCCAGTGCCTTTTCTCATGACAACAGCACTCTAGATGTTATCTTGTCTAATCATCTTATGTTAATTTTTCAATGTTTGCATAGTTTGGACTCCTAAGAGGTCTTTCTATAGAATGATATTTGGCTGATATAATTCAAGTTTTCAGAAGTACAACAAGAGTTTTTAATTGACTGCAGAAATGTTTCTTCCTGTTTCTAGCCTCTAATATGTGGCCATGTATGTTGTATAACACATCATAACACTAAGGAATGTCTTACAACTGTGCAGAAAATGAATTAGCGGATTTGTATAAAAATATCAGTTTGGCAATCATTAATTACTATACAATATCACAATACACACACACACACACACACATACATACGGAGACTCTCAGAATGGTGTGGACGCCTCTGATGAGAAACCAATAAGGTTCAAAGATCAATTAAGGT
>NW_026410575.1:0-406 GCF_001194135.2 Octopus bimaculoides | reverse complement strand
CACACACACACACACACACACACACACATATACATACACATACACATACATACACAGATATGTGCATATGCATCTATATATACACATTATATGTATGTATATCTAACTATCAATCTATATTATATATATATATGTGTGTGTGTGTGTGTGTGTGTGTGTGTGTGTGTGAATGTATATATCTATGTGTCTGTGTGTGTATGCATGTATATGTGTATGTATGTATGTGTATGTATGTAGTGTGTATCTATGTTTGTATCTATGTGTATGTGTGCATGTATGTATATGTGTATGCATGTGTATGTGTGTGTATGTATGTATATGTGTATGCATGTGTATGTGTGCATGTATGTACGCATGTACGTACATACGTATGTGTGTATGTATATATTTATGTATGTATATATAT
>NW_026410574.1:0-391 GCF_001194135.2 Octopus bimaculoides | reverse complement strand
TGTCGTTAACAAGCTGTAAGATGTCGCTATGGAAATGTACATATTTGCATGATGTGGTAACGTAATATGGCCTCTGGGTAAGATCTCATTATTTAGGTCTGCGATAGAAAGCGGTCTAACTGTGGCTATCTCACCTTGCTTTTCTTCTTGAATATAAAACATTTAGCCTTTCGTTACCTAATTTATACTTCCTATTACTCTTTAAAATTCTAGTTGGAGAATATGAGTAAGCTTTGACTACTATTTCTGATACATCTAGCTCCACATAACAGCATTTTTTTTTTTGACTTGGCAAAAGTATGCGTTTTATGCACAAATATTTTATAAATGCGATTGGGATAGGTACATGTTATCGATTGAATAAAGTTTAAATTGCTAACCATACTCGCTT
>NW_026410573.1:0-348 GCF_001194135.2 Octopus bimaculoides | reverse complement strand
TATATATATATATACACACATATATATATATACACACATATGTATATATATATACACGCACATATATGTATACACACACACATATATATATACATTTTTGTGTTTATGTAGATACATAAGCACATACAAGTATATACATGTATCTATATATATGGATGCATATACATATGTACATGTATGTATATGCACACACAAATATACACTCACACGTATGAATATATATGTGTATCTAGATATATGAATATATATGTGTATCTAGATATTTGAATATATACGTACGTATACGAATACCTGTAAAACTTGTAAGACTCATATACAAACATACAAACCACACGAGCCTATATATAT
>NW_026410572.1:0-330 GCF_001194135.2 Octopus bimaculoides | reverse complement strand
TCCGCTTACAGACTGTATTTGCAATCAGTTGATTGATTTCTTTTGTATGTATGTATGTATGTATGTATGTATGTATGCATGTTATTATTCAGTTTTATTTCAAGATGTCTTGCTAATAAAGAAAGAGCCTGTTTCGAAACTAGATCCAAAGTTCCTTCATTGAAATTTCAACATCAACAGTTTATTGTTTGTATGTATGTAGGCATGTATGTATGTATGTATGTATGTATGCGTGCATGTATGTATGTGTGCATGTATGAATGTGTGCATGTATGTATGTATGTAGGTATGTATGTATGTATGGATGGATGGATGGATGGATGGATGGAT
>NW_026410571.1:0-537 GCF_001194135.2 Octopus bimaculoides | reverse complement strand
AAATATCATTGGTCTAACTTTCATTAGTCTGTTTTGTCTCTGATCTAAATGATATTTGTCTAACTGTCATATGTCTGACAACATCGGATCTAATTGATATTGTCTAAATATATTAGTAGAACTATGTTTGCTGTCATCAATCTAACTATCAATGGTCTAAAATATCTATGCATTCTAACTGTCATTGGTCTAACCAAGAATTAATTTCTTTGTCAGATTTTACTTTTGAAAATCAGTGCCAGGAGGATTCTAGGATTAGTCTGACTGTATCAATTCTGTCTCTGGGCTGAAAGTAATTCATTTAACTATCTTTAATCTAACAGTATCTCTACAGCCTCCGCTTTAAATATTATTGGTCTAACTCTCATTGGTCTAATTATTTTGTATCTGATCTATAAAACATAGGTCTAACTATCATAAGTCTAACTGCATTTTTCTTACTGCTTCAGATTTAACTGTAATTGTTCAACTTCATTAGTCTAACTATATCTGTTCTAAATGTCATTAGTCTAACTATATCTGTTCTAAACGCCATTA
>NW_026410570.1:0-267 GCF_001194135.2 Octopus bimaculoides | reverse complement strand
ATTTATAATGTAGGTCAAACATTTAGACAGGGTTGTAATACATGTACGTGTGAACTGAATGGTAGATTAAGCTGTACTAATAACCCTTGACATTGTCTTTATAATGAATACACCTACCAAATAGGTACTACATTTAGAAGGGACTGTAATACATGCACATGCTAAGCCGATTGTACCGTAGTGTGCACAACAAATCCATGTAGCTGCAATTACAACAGCAAGCGTTACGACATTGGTTCTATATGCTATAATGATTGCAACAAATGT
>NW_026410569.1:0-260 GCF_001194135.2 Octopus bimaculoides | reverse complement strand
GATTTTGTAGCTAGTTTTAGTGGATCAGACAACCATGAAAAGTCTGCCTTGTTCCCTCTGAGATAAATAGGTAAAACATAGTTCATTCCTTCAGACTAAATGAAAACTTAATATATCTGAAAACTTGTTGGGTTGTCATGTAAACTGTAGAGGTTTTAACCTTAATCCTGTCCTACAATCTTAAAAGAGAGAAGACACATTGAACAATGTAGTCCATGGTATCCAATGCTTAAGATGATTACATATATCTATATAAATTT
>NW_026410568.1:0-201 GCF_001194135.2 Octopus bimaculoides | reverse complement strand
GTTAAGGTTTGAGGGTCCGAACGTGAGATTAAAGAATATAGTGTATCAGTATAAAGTTAAGAGCGTTACAGATGTTAGTGTTTATGTGGGTTGTTCTTCGGATAGGCGCACACACGGATGCATGCATGTAAGTAATAGCGTTCTTTTTGCAAAAACTTTAAAAAATTTTGTTCGGTTTTTGTAATTGTGAAATTTTTTCGC
>NW_026410567.1:0-341 GCF_001194135.2 Octopus bimaculoides | reverse complement strand
ATACACACACACACTTCTTGAACATTGAGGCAAACATTCTCTTCTGAAACTTTAAAACAGTTGTGTTCTGCACTGCTAAGCTTTACACAGAGGCCCTGAGTCTGGCAACTGACAACTTCATCTCATGATGAACTACACCTGACTGCAGTCACCCATGATATGGTATTTTCTACTGCTTCCACCCATTTTGGTCAATGTACAAGAATGCATTTGTATCATCATCACCATCATCTTCATCATCATTGTTGTCGTCACCGTTTTTGTCATTGTCATCATGATCATGATCATGATCATTATTACCGTTGTCATCGTCGGCAGTGTCATCATCATCATCATCATCA
>NW_026410566.1:0-2159 GCF_001194135.2 Octopus bimaculoides | reverse complement strand
ATGGGTGACTAGGCTATAACCGACACTGCCAGATATTTTGAGCATCTCTGTAGCGATTCCTGATGGGCCGGAGGCTTTCCCTGTCATCATACTCTTGATTGCTTTATCTACCATGGTACTGTCAATTTGGATAGCTGGTCCCTCTGTTGGGTCAACATTCGGCAGACTCTCTTTCTCCCATTCATTCTCTTTATTGAGCAACCTTTCATAGTGGCGTCTCCAAACCTCTCTCTTTGCAGCCTCGTTTAGTGCAAGTGAACCATCATCCATGCGGACACATTTCTCTCCTACGACATCACAATTCTCTCTCACACACTGTCTTTTAACGTGAAATACTTCAAGTCTTTGGTCCTCGCGGCACAGAACATTTTTCCTTATCTGCTTCCCCTCTGGCTAAATAAACCTGTCTCCTAGCTTCCCTTCTATCAGTCTGAAGCAATTCCCTGCTACCTCCGTTCTTCCAGTCCTTCCAAGCCTGTTTCTTTTGTCTAATAGACTTGTCAATCACATTGTTCCACCACCATGTTACCTTGGATCGAGAGGGGTCTTTGCACCATCCACAGATCTGGTCAGTGGCTCTCAGCAGGTTGTCCCGTAGAAACCTCCAGTTGTCTTCCACATTATGTGATGCTATATCCCCTTCTATTTCGTTGAAGGCTTCAAGTAATATGTCTCAATCTTTGTCCATTTGCAGGATCTTTAAGCTTCCAGACCCTTCTCCTCCAAAGCTGGTCTTCTTCTGGGCATCCATTTAGCTCTGATCCCGAAGTCGCTAACTACTAATCTATGTTGAGGGGTACATTCTTCGCCTGGGAAGGTTTTGGCATTTATAAGCAGCCCTCTTTCCCTTTTTCTGGTGAGGATGTAGTCAATTTGGCTAGTGTGTCTGCCAGAATTGTAAGTGACTAGGTGACTGGCAGGTTTCCTGAAGTTAGTATTGGAAACCATAAAATCATTTGCATCACAGAACTCCAGCAATCTAGTTCCCTCCTCATTGTGGGAACCAAAACCATAGCCTCCATGGAAGCCCCCTGCATGTTGTCCAACATGTCCATTGAAATCACCAGCCACAAAGAGACGGTCCCTGTCATTCGTCAACGAGGTAGTCTGCAATAGGGTGTCATAAAATCGGTCTTTCTGCCCATCCGGTAGCCCCGGTTGAGGGGCATAGGCCGAGATGGTGAAGCACTAATCTTATCTTAAGTACTCTGTCACATACTCTGACTACCTCGATTACCTTATCAACCCATTTCTCCACAAGAAGTATACCCATGCCCCCGACACCGTCAATGTTCCCTGCCCAGAAAATCTTGTACCTGTGTTCTTTGCCTGTGAGGAACCTAGCGGAACCTCCTCTCCACCTTACTTCCTGGATGCAGAACAAATCTACACGTCTCCGTTCAAGCATTTCAACAGTCTCACCAGACCTAGCTTTCAGCATGCCGACGTTGAGTGTGCCAACTCTGAATGTGTGTGAGGTATGCACCTGAAAAGAAAGCTTGCATTTGGCAGAATTCATAAACAAACAATAACCTACAACCTGCATACACTACACCATTTTTATGCGCTATATGATCGATAAAGCCTAGTTAGGGGGGGGGATGGTGTTAGGCCCTTAGAAGTGTGAAAGGGTGAATGCATGAGTAGAGAAGAAGTACTGTATGCTTGCAGTTAGTTGAAAGCTTACCAAGTTCACAGACATTTCACTCTTTGCACCTCTGCCTTAAGCCATAAAAAACTTCACACTCTTTCACTTGGTTATATTGACATAGAACATATGTAGCTACAGATATTCCCACCATGCTGATACCATTATTGTTGTTGCTAGTTGGTCTTTACAAATGGTGGTGGGTTGGTAGTGGGGTTGGTTGTATTGGGTTTTGTGATGGTGAAAGAGATATTACTGATGGCTGCAGTGGTCATATTGTTCATTGTATTGTTGTCATTTAGTCTCATGTCAATCTTCATTGGCCCAAGATCAAATATTTCATTTAACTTCTAAAATATGTCAGGGTACTACATGATCTCAAGCAGTTGTCTTCATTTTAGATGGAATTACTTGTCTTATTCATAGTATTGTTGCTATTGTATGGGCACACATATGTGTGTGTATGAGTGTTTGTATATATGAAGAGACTGACATATATATATATATATAT
>NW_026410565.1:0-227 GCF_001194135.2 Octopus bimaculoides | reverse complement strand
ATATATATATATATACAAATATGAAACTGTTATCGATTCAATATCTGTAAGACTACTTAGTCTCACATACCAAACAGTATATGCACTCATTACGTTCAGAAATTCCCGACAGATATTCTGTTTGTGGGAGTCTTTCAATACGTTGAAGTAGATCACAACGCATATATGTCTATATGTGTGGGGTATTTTTATGTATATGCGTGTACACACACACACACACACACACA
>NW_026410564.1:0-509 GCF_001194135.2 Octopus bimaculoides | reverse complement strand
ATATATATATATATATGTGTGTGTGTGTGTGTGTGTGTATAAATATATATGTATATATTTTTATACACATATATGTATATGCACATAACATTATATACGTGTACATATATATGCATTTTTTACGTACATATATAAATATATATATGTACACAAGTATTTATATACACACATTCTTTTATTCTTTTACTCGTTTCAGCCATGCGGCTGTGGTCATGCTGGAGCATCAACGTCTATATGTATATATGTGTGTGTGTATGTGTGGACATATACATATGTACATATATATATATGTATATATATATATATATATATATATATATATATATATATATATATATATAATGTATACATGTGTGTACATTTATCTATATATATATATATGCATGCATATTTCATTTTCATTTCATTTTATCCAGTTTCAGCTCATGAGCTGTGGCCATGCTGCATCACCGCCATTTTGTGTTGCTAAGTATGTATGTGGGTATATATATATATATATATATATATAT
>NW_026410563.1:0-384 GCF_001194135.2 Octopus bimaculoides | reverse complement strand
ATATATATATATATATATATATATATATATATATACATGTGCCTGTAAATATGTGTGCATTTTCATACACAGACACAAATATACAGATGTGTGTGCATACGTATGCATGTATGTATGTATGTATGTATGTATGTATGTATGTATGTATGTTTACAGCTATGAGTGTGTGTGAAAGTAAGTGGGTGTACAGGTGTGAGGAACTAGGTGAAGGACAAAGGTTCCAATTAATGATATTCTATGACGAATATTTCTCTATTTTAAACAATTTGCAGTTTTTATACAAAGGAGGATGGTGTGTTGTATAATCATTATGAATATCTTAGGGCATGGGATGTATGCTTGTATGGACCGATATATATATTATACTATATTATATATATATAT
>NW_026410562.1:0-577 GCF_001194135.2 Octopus bimaculoides | reverse complement strand
GTGTGTGGTAAGTTCAAAGAGCATCTCTTCATCAATTTTTGTGTATTTTTTTTCGTGATATTGTGCTGTGAGTTTTAAAAGTTCCACTTCAGTTTTCATCTTTTCAGATGCCAGTTTTTCTCTTAGATAGCGTTGTTCTTCTGGTTCATCTGTGATGTGTTTAATTTGGAATTTACGGAGTAGTATGATGGGAGAAGAGTTTAACCATTTGTCATAAATTTCAGCTTTGTTGTGGTTTTTAAGCATGTTCCAGAAAAGGAGTTTTCTGTTGTGCAGTTTCTTGGTCCAGGTAGATTTGATCTGGTTTTTGATGTGTAGTGCTGCAGTTAAAGTGTGTTCATTCTGTGAGTTGGATGATGTATGCGGTTCCTTCCATGATGAGTTGGTAATTAAAGTTTTTAGTGTAGTGCTAATTTCATTTAGGTTTTCATTAATCTTATCCGAAAGATGTTGATGTGGGTTGTTTACTGGGATATCTTGGGTTTGAAGGAGAAGTTCATCAATTTTGTTGGAAAGTGTAAGTAGGAGTGTGTTAAGTGTTTTGAGTTCTTTTAGGATGGTCTCATTGGTGACTTTC
>NW_026410561.1:0-708 GCF_001194135.2 Octopus bimaculoides | reverse complement strand
ATATATATATATATACATATATACATGCACACACATACACACATATACATGTATGCATATGATGCCCAGAAAATGCAGACTTATTGTCAGCTACGTTAGCAACGGTTGCGTGAAGTATTTCCCTCCAGCAGTAATGTTAAAAGCTTCGCCAAGGTAATTGTAGATTATTTTCTATGTAGAACAGATTTCTTTTTTTTTTCTCTTTCTATAATTTGCTACCATATTAATATTTTGTTCCCCAAATTAGATTGCATATAGTGTATATTGCTATTTTCACTTCTGACTGCAATTATAGAACCTAGCTATATTATAATTTCTTCGTCATCCTTCATGAATTGCTAGTTTTAATAGAACGTACTATTTAGTAATTATATCTATCACTGGATAAGTGGCATTTATTAGGCAGTCATTCTGAAATATTGGCTTCTCAAATAGTCATAGGTTTACAAAGATTCAAGTTGATTTGAACTGCCGCCTGTATACGTCTAAATGCTGATCCTGGCATGATTCGAGATCAGAAGCTGAACAGACTTAACTACACGGCAGTACTTAGTATTTCGATAGGAACGCTAACAATTTTGACATTTGCCGAAATAATAATACATAATACTAAATCCTAGAAATATACTGGACATTTTATACATTATTATACCCACACTGTTACCTTTTTAATCTATAATTTATACTCGTTCTGTCGTCGTCCATCTT
>NW_026410560.1:0-240 GCF_001194135.2 Octopus bimaculoides | reverse complement strand
GTGTATGTATGTATGCATGTTTATGTGTGTGGGTATGTACGTATGTATGCATGTTTATGTGTGTGGGTATGTACGTATGTATGTACATATGTATGTGTGTGTGTTTGTGTATGTGTGTATGTATGTACGTACATACATACATATGTATGTACATGTGCGTGTTTGTGTATGTATGTATCGTGTTTGTGTGTGTATGTATCGTGTTTGTGTGTGTATGTATGCATGTATGTATGTGTGTAT
>NW_026410559.1:0-204 GCF_001194135.2 Octopus bimaculoides | reverse complement strand
GATCTCAAGGATGTAGTCTTCTAAGATATTTCAGTCTCACTTGGTAACTTTTGTTGCCAACTGGAGTAATACAGAACAAGCAATAACAGACTGCTATTAATTTTATAGTGGACTGAGTATATTTAAGAACTACTACCTTTATGGACAAATAACAAGTAACATCATATGATATTTAAATCCTAGAAACAAGTTTAAAATAATAGA
>NW_026410558.1:311-427 GCF_001194135.2 Octopus bimaculoides | reverse complement strand
TATATATATGTGTGTGTATATGGGTATATATGTGTGTGGATGAGTGTATACATATATACTTATGTGGGGGGGGTGTATACGTATGTTTGTAAGTGTATATATATGTGTGTATATGT
>NW_026410558.1:0-109 GCF_001194135.2 Octopus bimaculoides | reverse complement strand
GTGTATATATGTGTATGTGTGTGTGTGTGTACACACATATATATATATATGTATACATCCACATATATATGGATATGTGGATATATGTATATGGGTATGTGTATGTATG
>NW_026410557.1:0-661 GCF_001194135.2 Octopus bimaculoides | reverse complement strand
TCTGAGTTCAAATTCCGCAGAGGTCGACTTTGCCTTTCATCCTTTCGGGGACAATAAATTAAGTTCCAGTGTAACACTGGCGTCGATGTATTCGACTAGTCCTCTCCCCCAAATTTTCAGTAGAAAAGACTATTGTTATTGAGTGAGAGAGCAGTGCATGCCATCAAAGTGACACTGGGGTACAAATATACGAAGCCCAGTATACCCATCATGACTACCCGTCTGATAAGGGTACACCAGGCACATGCGTCACAATCACATGTGCGCGACATGGTGATCTCACATCAAGATAAACTGCGCATGACCATGCAAGTGGGGCCCAGTTAGAATTTTCTTCAGGCTGAGTAACTCATCCCTCTCAAAAGGTCCCTGAATAAGGGTTGTTTAAGGATGTTGAACTAAACACCCATGTTTCCAGATGTGAATTATCCAAGCCCCAAAGAATTCCTCTCAACACATGGCTATAATGCTCCTCCACCACTTCTGTTCATGATCAGAGATGCCAATATCATCAGCCACCAAGGGACATGCTCAACTGGTTAAGGTCAAACAATTGACAAGGAAATCTGTGCTATTGAGCAGAGCATATGCTATAGCCCTTCTTTTATACCAAGACAAAACAACGTACACGATAACACTTCCAATCAATTAAGATCAGAAG
>NW_026410556.1:0-830 GCF_001194135.2 Octopus bimaculoides | reverse complement strand
TTATGGACACAAGAGGAATCTGATTCTAAAAAAGGGAAGATGTTGTGGAAGGATTCCGACCATCCACCGAGTGACTAAAGGTAGACTGACTCATTGTTATAAAACAAAACAATGTGAGCGATTAGCAGTTCAGGTTGGTAAGCAGTTCACTGTGAGGCGTGATTGAAAGCGTTGGCTCTCGTGTAATAGCAGTGTGTCGTTTCTTCCTCATTGTTTCGTTAAATTATATATCCATCATACAAGGATATAAAAGGAAGCAAAACTTCAACTCAATAATGTTAGAGTTTATGAAGCAAAGACCAAAGTTTTAATAAGCAGGGAAACAGTTTAGATTTAAATTTCTTCAGAAAATTTGCCTTGCTGGAGATATAGAAAAGATGTGGATAGAATTAGAGTAAGCTATGGAGATATAAGAGTTAGTGGCATCTCCGGAAGGTTAATGGAGAAAGACTGTATGTGGCAGATGTCCAGAAGCAGTAACCTCGAAGAACATGCAAGAAATAGATTTTCTTGAATACCCAGGAAGTTCAGTACAGGTTGTACATAGTTTCTGCTACCTGTGTCCCCTAATTAGCAGTGGAAAGGGATGTTCTGAAAGTATGGTCGCTAGAATATGTTTAGGATGTAGAAAGTTCAGAGAAGTATTAACCCTGTTGGCAACAAAACATCTCTTTTTTTTTTCAAATTGAGCAGGAGATTGTATGATGCTTGTGTACATACTTCAATGCAGCATGGTAGTGAGACATGTGGTGTGAATGTAGTGTAGTTGGGATGTCAGGAATGGAACAAAGCTTGTATGCTCCATTAGATGTGCAACATCAGTTTGTGAA
>NW_026410555.1:0-200 GCF_001194135.2 Octopus bimaculoides | reverse complement strand
GTATGTATATACGTATGTATGTATGTATTATTGTATGTACGTATGTGTGCATGCATGTGTTTGTTTACATGTATTTGTATGTATATATATATATGTATGTGTATGTACGTATGCGTGTGTGTATGTATGTATGTACATACGTGTATGTAAGTATGTATGTATGCATGTATGTACTTCTATGTATGTGCTTGTATGTCCCT
>NW_026410554.1:0-246 GCF_001194135.2 Octopus bimaculoides | reverse complement strand
ATATATATATATATATATATGTACATATATATATATGTGTGTATATGTATATATATGTATGATGTGTGTATATATGTGTGTGTGCGCGCGCGGACGTGGCTAGTTTTCTATCGTAATTTGAACAGTCTTTACGTTACATCTGTTATGATTCGAAGCAATCATATTTTTGTGAAATGAACTTTCGTTATATATATCGAAAGGGTATGATTGTTATACAGGCCCGAGTTTTATGAAGCTTGGTAGACA
>NW_026410553.1:0-541 GCF_001194135.2 Octopus bimaculoides | reverse complement strand
TATTAAAATTAATATTAGAATAATTATTAAATTTAAATTTATAGTACTTACTTAATTTAAATTTATTAAAAGAAGAGATAATATTAGCAACATTATTAGTAGTAGAATAACCTACACCAAAATTATATTTAGAAAAAATATAATGATATTTCTTATTATCTCTAAGGAATAAATCAATAACTTTTAAAACTTCATTAATAATGTTAGTTTTTAACTTGAACGCCGTATGGAATAATTAGCCGGAGTTTGTTCTTATTATAGATATTATTGAATTTATTATTAGTATTATTAAATTTATTATTATCATTAAAAAAATTAAAATGATATTTAAAATTGTTTCCATTAAAATTAAGTTTATGTTTAGGTAATTTATTATAATACCAATTATTCTTATTATTCTTATTATTACCTAAGAAGACATTATCATGAGTATAAAAGTTATGTTTATTAAAAACGTCATTATTATTATAATTATTATTACTACAATTATTAAAATATTTCGGATTATTAAAAAATGTTATATTATTAGTATATCCCGCTT
>NW_026410552.1:0-258 GCF_001194135.2 Octopus bimaculoides | reverse complement strand
ATATATATATATATACACATAGATGCATATATATGTATGTATATACATCTATTTATATAGGTATAACTATATGAATTTATAGAATATATACGTGTATGCGTATATATATGTGTAAATACATATATATATACGTGTATGTGTATATATATATGTAAATACATATATGTACGCATGAATGTACATACGTATGTATGTATGTATGTATGTATGCATGTTCTTCAACTTTCTGCATCTCCCTCTCTAAATCTGTTTACACAC
>NW_026410551.1:360-484 GCF_001194135.2 Octopus bimaculoides | reverse complement strand
CATAAAAGCAGATATGTGCACATACATACATACATACATACATACATAATATGTATGTATGTACATATATACATACGTATGTACATACATATATATACATACATACATACATATGTATGTATGT
>NW_026410551.1:0-126 GCF_001194135.2 Octopus bimaculoides | reverse complement strand
TACAGACAGACATACATACATGCATACATACATACATCCATACATACATATATACATACGTACTTCTTTTATGTGCATAGACACATTACTAAATACACACATATACACACACACATGCAGATATAC
>NW_026410550.1:0-322 GCF_001194135.2 Octopus bimaculoides | reverse complement strand
GACCAGGCTCACACGACTCAAGCACCTCCTCCCACAAACTACACCCACGAAACTCAACACTCCCTCTGTTTCCACAGGTTCATTTCTTCTAAACCTTCTCCTAATCTTGTCTTTATTCTCTCTCTTTCAAACCTCGAACAACCACTGTGCACTTCTTTCCTCCATCCATCTCGGTCTTATACCTCCCTCTCCCAATCAACGAATGAAATTCCTGTGTGTCAGAGCAATTTTGAGGCAGTCCTTGAACCTTATTTTGGGTTTATATGCAGGTTTCCTACCATCTTCCAGCTCACCATAGAAAAGATGCTTGAGAAGCATTTCA
>NW_026410549.1:0-201 GCF_001194135.2 Octopus bimaculoides | reverse complement strand
CCAAATAAGTCGCATGACTCTATTGCAACGTATCCTCAGATGAAAGGATGAGCATATAAGAGCAGAAGACCATGCATGGTTATGTTAGTAGAAAGTTCCTTGATGATAGTGACATCATTCATCAAAGTAGTCTATTGTAGACCAATAGCCAGATTACTACCTCCCACTTTGAAGGGTATGTGTTTGCAATGCAGGAACAGG
>NW_026410548.1:0-470 GCF_001194135.2 Octopus bimaculoides | reverse complement strand
CAAAATTAAGATAAACAAAGTTCTTTTTAAATCTAAAATATACTCTCCTTAATTTTCTACAACGCTCTTCCATCTCTCTAGTAGACTTGCAAAGTCCCTCTTCAAAAATTCACTTGTCCGTGATGATAGGTACAAATGAGAATTCATAGTTTACATTAGAAGTTCCATCGGACAAGTGCACATATGAGTTTTAAAAAACACCTCTGCCAATGCTTCTTCCGTTAAAACACCATACCCAAGACATTGAAGTTTCCATTGAAGCTACTGAACGAAACATTGGGTCCTTGAGAATAAAGGAGGCCAGCTTAATGAGCAAAATTATATTAACAACAGAACCGAACAGCAAGCAGCTGATTGACTAATATAGAAAGTTCCGCATTAATTCGCCATAAATGGTCTCATTTTTATGTATGTATGTAAGTATGTATGTGTTAGAAAGAGGTGCAAAGGGTAAGAAAAGTAATTGGAGG
>NW_026410547.1:0-262 GCF_001194135.2 Octopus bimaculoides | reverse complement strand
AATTTATGGCCAGTGTTCAATTAACGTCCCCGACTTTATGGCCAGTGTGCCAATTTTGTTCCCCGACTTTATGGCCAATGTTCAAATTTTGGTCCCGGTTTTTATTGCCAGTGTGCAATTATTGGTCCCCGTCTTCATGGCCACTGTGCGATTTTTGGGCCCGTCTTCATGGCCAGTGTTCAGTTTTTGGTCCCCGTCTTTATGGCCAGTGCTTAGTTTTTGGTCCCCGTCTTTATGGCCAGTGTTCAATTATTAGTCCCCG
>NW_026410546.1:0-260 GCF_001194135.2 Octopus bimaculoides | reverse complement strand
TTGAAAGTGTCTGTTCATAGAAGGCGCACATACTTAATAGTGCTAATGGGTAAAAGAAAACTTTAGGATTGGTTTTGGATAGTAGACATTAGTAATAAGCGTGAGTAAAACATATTTGTGTTGGTAGATTGTAAAAGACATTAGTAGTTGTAGTCGGTTTAAAACATTAGTATTTATAGTAAGTAAATGGTATTAGTAGCGTTAGTGAGTAAAATGCCTTTACGTGGCCGTTGGGGATAGTGAGTGAAAGCCGATAATAA
>NW_026410545.1:0-251 GCF_001194135.2 Octopus bimaculoides | reverse complement strand
TATGGGAGTTTAGTTCACAGGTGATCTAAATGATTAGGTATGCTAGGTAAATGCTGTAACGGATTACTATGGCTCCAAGGTTATAGCCGAGACGGTAGTTATGGAACTATTGTAGATTTCCGATGCAGTGGATATATAATTGTTAAAGAGGACAACAAACGATAAGGCAAGGCAAACAACTCAAGTCATATACAGTATTACTATTGGAAAAATTCAAAGTCTTACAGCTGTTTCTGGGATATCCCAGAGTA
>NW_026410544.1:0-307 GCF_001194135.2 Octopus bimaculoides | reverse complement strand
TACTTACATTGCCATCACAATTTATTCTACGTTTTATTAGAAATGCAGAAATGAATGATAAATTCGGATTCTCATTGAATGTATTATAAAGTGAGCATAAAATGCATTTAAGCGTACATAAAAAATTTTCATAAAAAGTATGGCGCGGCTGAGTGGTAAAAAGTTTGCTTTTCTATCACACAGTTCCGGGTTCAGTCTGACCGCGTGGCACTGTATGAATAGTGGATTCAGAAGACGGAAACTGAAAGAAAATCCGTCCGTATATATACATACATACGCACACACACACACACACATTATATATATA
>NW_026410543.1:384-519 GCF_001194135.2 Octopus bimaculoides | reverse complement strand
ACTATATTTCTCTCTTCCTCTCTTTCTCTCGTTGCTCACCTATTTTCTACATCCTCCCCTTGTTTCTATCTCTACCACTCTCTCTTCCTTACCCCTCGCTGGTCACATGTGTCCAGTTACTAATTCTTTTCTTCC
>NW_026410543.1:0-374 GCF_001194135.2 Octopus bimaculoides | reverse complement strand
ACTTCGTCCCGCTTCCAGTTCGTTGCTTCACAACGTTCAATATACACATAGTTTATCACGTCTGGCCGTATAGCCTTTTCCGTTTGTTTTTCTGTCTTGTTTTCTTTTCCGTTTGTTTTCCTGTCTTGTTTTCCGTCCGCCACTACATTCCTCCATGGTACAAATTTAATTTGTGTAAACAAATTTAATTTGTGGTCCGTGGGAAGGGCCATTTTAACGATGCGTCCAGCCCTACTCTTCGAAACGCCTGTGTTAGAATGGGGGCAGCTGATGAAGGAAAATGTTCTCTATGTGGCCTATGTGTTTTCTGTACTCGAGTTATTAATTTTTTGGCTACGTTTTGTTTGCAATGTCCTGTACCCAGATATGCACCT
>NW_026410541.1:0-257 GCF_001194135.2 Octopus bimaculoides | reverse complement strand
GTATACTGCCAACTTAACGTGACAGTCCCAATAAGGGAATATACTACTGGACCGCTTCCTATTAGGCCTTGACATTTCCTGTGCCCTTATCCTTGCGAGGGGGAGACAAAACTCATCCACCCAGCCTAGCCTGCATTCAGGGACATGTTTCTCAGTCTTTGCTCGTCATCAGCCTGAAGTAGCACGACTAGCTAGTTGAAAAAGCCTGTTTATTATGATTGACCGTTGACTGAACACTATTCAATTTTTTTTCTCCG
>NW_026410540.1:0-256 GCF_001194135.2 Octopus bimaculoides | reverse complement strand
CCATACCGGACGTTGCGTTTTGTTCTTGAGCAAAGTGCTTCATTTGACGTTGCTCTGCGATCATTTCGACATCTGACATGTGGCACCTGTATAGGTAATATCAATCTGATGGAGAGTGTGAGCTTATGTCCATACAAACCATTGATCACTATAAACAAATCATTTGTGTTGTTGTTCGGTAACAAATTCTCGAACACTCATACGTCGTCTAACGACGGGAGAGACCTTATGATATGATACATATATGTATGTATAT
>NW_026410539.1:0-488 GCF_001194135.2 Octopus bimaculoides | reverse complement strand
TGTTGACTTGGAGGTAAAAGTTTCATGTCAACCGACCATATTGTTACTGTATGACTTAACGCATATTTGCTGAAATGTCTATTTGGTCGTTTCTTTTAATCTATAAATTACAATTTCCTTCATGTCGCGGGAGGTGCTGTACGGATGAGTGAAATGCTAGAACTCACCGGTCAGTTTTGCTTCACGTCGCACAATACTGTCTGAAATAAAGTGACCCTATCTGTCATGTCGTTTTTACCCTCACGAAAGCGCTGAGATAACCTGTTCTATCTACGTACGTGGATATGATATATGATTGTACAGAGATATATTGATAGATATAAGTATGTACTGATTTAGTCCAAGAGTTAGTTCACTTGACATTTCACAAAAGTTACTATATCTTGCACTGTTCTAAACGATGCCTAAACGTCGCCATGACAATGTGGCAAGAATGATCCATCGGAAGATCTGTGGAAATCACGACCTACAAAGAGCAAAGATGTGTT
>NW_026410538.1:0-600 GCF_001194135.2 Octopus bimaculoides | reverse complement strand
ATATATATATATATATATATATATATATATATATATATACAATAGGCTTCCACACAGTTTTTCTACCTACCAGATCCACTCACAAGGCATTGGTTGGCCCAGGATTATAGTAGAAAACACTTGCCCAAGTTACCATGCAGTGGGACTGAACCCAAAACCATGTGCAAGCTTCTTAACTACAAAGACATGCCTGCACTTGTTGGTTAATTAAGTAAAAATAATTAAAAACAAACAACACATCATTAAGAGTAGTTTTTTTATTAAATTTATTTGGAAATAAAAATAAAAATTAAAATTTACAAAAAAGCAAAAAATAAATAAAAATAGAAATATCACCAAAATGCTTTTTTAGTAAAAGTGTGAAGGAACAATGGCGGGGAAAGGGCAATGGTTTTGTTTAGTCGGGGTGGGGGAAGACTGTTATATTTGTAATGAGGGTGAGAGGGATGGGGAAGAATAGGTGTGACTTTATTTTCATCATTATCTTCGTCACCATCAAATTTTTATTGTCTACTACTATATCAAATATACTCCTTATTTTTATTAATACTGTTTTTTTTTATTATTATTATTATTATTATTATTATTATTATTATTATT
>NW_026410537.1:0-200 GCF_001194135.2 Octopus bimaculoides | reverse complement strand
ACATACATATATATATACATACATACATATATACACATACATACATATATGTGTATATATGTATGTATATACATATATGTGTGTGTGTATATATATATATACACACAGACACACACACACATATGTATACACCCACACACACATATGTATACACCCACACACATATATATGTACACACACACACACACACACACACACAC
>NW_026410536.1:0-275 GCF_001194135.2 Octopus bimaculoides | reverse complement strand
CATTTTTAAGTGAATCTGTGTGGACAGAATCACGTTGGCTGTACAGATCAGAAGGGCTGTATGAATCGAATCACGTCGGGTGTACAGCTCAGAAGGGCTGTGTGAATCAAATCACGTCGGGGTCACCAGTTTGTAAGAACGACCGTGCGAACCCAAAAGGAGAAATGGTGACGAATGGAAAAATAGGGCTCCTTTTATTTAAAACACGTCACACGGTCAAACACAAAAATATATATCAAGTGATATACATATGTTATACTTCGATAACATAGTGA
>NW_026410535.1:0-251 GCF_001194135.2 Octopus bimaculoides | reverse complement strand
ATATATATATATATATATATATACATACATATATATAGGTATGTATACATATATACATATATGTATGTATATACATATATATACATACATATATGTATATACATACATGTATATACATACATGTATATACATATATATACATATATATATCTATATATGCATGTATGTATTGACGTATGTATATATACATACATAAATGCATGGATGGATGGATGTATATATATATATGTTTGTATATGTGTGTGTGTGTG
>NW_026410534.1:0-631 GCF_001194135.2 Octopus bimaculoides | reverse complement strand
ATAATAGTAATAATAATAATGTTTTTTCTCTAGGGGAGGGGGCCAGTTGATTAGATCAACCTCAGTACGCAACTGGCACTTAATCTATCGACCCCGAAAGGATGAAAGGAAAAGTCGACCTCGGCGGAATTTGAACTGAGAACGTAAAGACAAACGAAATACCGCTAAACATTTCGTCCGGCGTGCTAACGTTTCTTATTTCTTTATTGCCCACAAGGGGTTAAACATAGAGGAGACAAACAAGGACAGACAAAGGGATTAAGTCGATTACATCGACACCAGTGCATAACTGGTACTTAGTTAATCGACCCCGAAAGGATGAAAGGCAAAGTCAACCTCGGCGGAATTTGAACTCCGAACGTAACGGCAGACGAAATACCGCTAAGGATTTCGCCCGGCGTGCTAACGTTTCTGCCAGCTCGCCGCCTTAACATCTTCCTATTTATTGCTAAAACTTTTGATAAAGACGTTCTTGTTCCACAAACTCCCTCGCCGTTTAAGATTTCACGCCTCTGAGTCTTACTAAATTAGAGCGTGAATTCCGGTGAGCCTCCTGGTTATATACAGATTCACAAATAACATTAGCGCGTTGTGATCACTAGAGTGTTATAGACTTACGAAGTGGTGTCGG
>NW_026410533.1:0-295 GCF_001194135.2 Octopus bimaculoides | reverse complement strand
ATAATAATAATAATAATATATAAAACATACAGAAAATTGCACTACTGAGCATTGTACACATCCTACACAAAACACTTT
This sequence comes from Octopus bimaculoides, assembly GCF_001194135.2. Lineage (NCBI taxonomy): Eukaryota > Metazoa > Mollusca > Cephalopoda > Octopoda > Octopodidae > Octopus > Octopus bimaculoides. Next base: position 217 of record NW_026410533.1, on the reverse strand, counting down.
CAATACAGTAACCATAAGAGCATCACAGCAAACCCCAGCACATACCCAAGGCACATAGAGCTGCGCTCGGTAGTGAAGTGAAAGCACGTTATAAAAATAAAACTACTGAACAATAATAATAATAATAATAATAATAATAATAATAAAGCATTTATGTCAGTTCTCTCTTTTTTGATCATTCTGCAGTTAAAAATGAAGAGGTTACTACAAAACATTA
>NW_026410532.1:0-334 GCF_001194135.2 Octopus bimaculoides | reverse complement strand
TAGTACTTTCTCTTTCTCAGTCCTTCGCCTTTTCATCTCATTCTCATTGTTACATCTATAAGAAGACAATTTTCCGCTCTCACAGAAACAGATCGTTCCTGGACCAATTTTTTTACTACATATTTGTTGTGGATAATTAATTGCTGCCGCTGTTGGATTTGCCTTCAATCTAAGATGTCTGGAAAGAAGCTATCAAGTGGGAACTGAAGGCAGTTGTGCAAAAAGGAACCGCAAAGGGATTGCACAAGATATTAAATTTGATGTTGCAAAAAGACTTGAAGCAGAAGTAAAACTCAGTTATATTGTCAAAACATTAGATCTTCCAATATTCACT
>NW_026410531.1:0-208 GCF_001194135.2 Octopus bimaculoides | reverse complement strand
TATTACTACTACTACTACTACTGCTACTGCTGCTGCTGCTGCTACTACTATCGGTGCTTCTGCTGCTACTACTATGTATTCTACTACTGCTACAGCTGTTGATCCTTCTGCTACTACTACTACTACTACTTCTGCTGCTGCTACTACTACTACTACTACTGCTGCTGCTTACTACTACTACTACTACTACTACTACTACTACTACTAC
>NW_026410530.1:0-459 GCF_001194135.2 Octopus bimaculoides | reverse complement strand
CTTATTGCCAGGATTTTCAAGCAGAAGCTGACTACGCTAATTGATTTCATTCAAAAAGGGCAGCTGTCTGGCCCTGTTAAGTGTCACATGTATACTGTTGAGTGGCAGAAGAGAGGGTTGCCGCACGCACACATTTTCGTTTGGTTGGTCACCAAAATAGACCCTACACTTATAGATGAAATCATCAAAGCAGAAATCCCAAACCCCACTGTTGACCGACAGCTGTACGACATTGTCAAGGCACACATGGTGCATGGTCCGTGCGGTCCCGGTTTTCAAAAATTCTCCTCATGCCACAAAGACCATGTGTGCATTAAACGATACCCAAAGAGTTTCGTGGACGAGACCCAGACCGCTGGTGATGGATATCCTCTGTACAGACGAAGGCGGCCTGAGAATGGGAGATTCTCTATAACCTTACGGGGTCATCAAGTTGATAATAGATGGGTGGTCCCATAC
>NW_026410529.1:0-593 GCF_001194135.2 Octopus bimaculoides | reverse complement strand
GTGACAGTGTCTCTCCGAGTGACCGTGGGCATGTCCAGAAAGGCCACTATAAACAGTAGTGGCCCTGGGACAGTTCCTTGCGGAACACCGCTCAATATTTGTATTTCCCTAGATAGTTCTCCATTGGCTGCAACTGTCTGACTTCTACCATTCAGGAAGTCATGCAGCCATTCTCCTAATTTACCAGTTATGCCAAGGTTTCGCAGCTTGTGACATATCAAGCCATGATCAACTTTGTCAAAGGCTTTTGCAAAGTCGAGATATATCACATCAACATTTGAATGGTCAAGTAGCTGCTTCAGGACCCAGTCATAATGCTGCAGGAGCTGCGTGAGGCAGCTTCTACCTGGACGGAAACCATGCTGAGTTTCATTCAGTAAGTCATTTTCTTCTAGGAACGCAATCAATCTCTTTCTGACAATTCGTTCCATGACTTTGCTAATATGTGATGTCAGAGAGATGGGCCTGTAGTTCCGAGCCTCTGCTCTGCTTCCGCCTTTATGGATAGGATATATGGTGCCTTCCTTCAGCTTTTTGGGAAATTTACCATTTGCAAGGCAACTCCGGAGTGTATATGTGTATATATATATATA
>NW_026410528.1:0-2020 GCF_001194135.2 Octopus bimaculoides | reverse complement strand
CACACACACACACACACACACACACACACACACACACACACTTATGCATACACATACGCACATATGTATATACACATATATCAGTATAATTACATATGCAGAGTATGTGTTAATATAAAGCAAATATATATGTATACACACACACTCACACACACATGTAAATACATATATATGTATATATGGAAGTACACATGATCATGTTCCTGTATAAGTATGCTTATATATGTGTATATGCGTACGTATATATATATATATATATATGTGTGTCTGTGTATATATATATATATGTGTGTGTGTGTGTGTGTACAATGTATGAATATGGAATATTGTATATATAAATATGTATGTATGAATATGTATGAATATTGGGTCCGGTGAATATATTGACTAATGTACGCAGAAATGAAAATAACACTGACATCCCATTTTAACAAATGTATTTACCAAAATTACATAAAAATATCTTGAAATACTAAAGAGTAAATTTATTCAATAAAATCGCCATTGGCTTCAACAACATCCTCCAGACGACTTCGGAATCTCTTGCAACTCTTCTGGACGGTTTCTTTGTTTAAGTTGGTGAATGCTGCCATAATCCTTACCTTCAGTTTGTCTTTGGTGTTAGAAGAAGTCTTGTTGGTCTCTTGCTCAACTGCACCCCACACATAATAATCAAGGGGAGTTAAGTGGCCAGATGTTAGGGGTGATATGGTCGCAGAAATTGTCCGACAGCTATGACTGTTCTCCTGCTTTTGTGGCATGGTGTAGAGTTCCGTTGCCAGATATAGGGTCTTCCAGCAGCCACCCTCTTGACCCAGAGCAGTACTATCTCTCCTCCAGGCACTTAATGTAGGCCTCCGTGCTGAATCTGAGGCCATGTGGGAAGATTAATGGAGGCATAACATTGCCATCACTAGTAACCACTCCAAACACCTTGATGTTGACTGGATGTTTGATTTCAATCACTCTCGTTACATGTCCTCAGACTGACACCCAAACACTCTGAAATTTTCGTATGGGAGCTTCTGGCGCGAATGCCAAGCAGTACAGCATTTCTTTTCCAAATTTCTGATAGAGTAAATTGCGTCATGGTGCTGTTTTTCTCACAGACGGTGCCTAACTGACCCTACTATACTGTGTAGTCGGCAAAATCAAAATCAAACAATGCGCATGTACAAAATCAAAATATAAAACGGTGAAAATTTAACCATTGCATCCCATATATATATATATATACATGTGTGTGTGTGTGTGTGTGTTTGTGTGTGTGTGTGTCTGTATATCCACATATCATATTTGAATATATGCGGGTATCTGTTTGTGCGTGTGTCTGTGTATAGATACACACATGGTAAACAAAACTATAAGATAGTGTAAGTTTAATATTGCGTGGCAATTCGGCAAGAAACACCTTCCTGGAATGGAGCCACAGTGATCAAAGCAAAAAGCAAAAGTGAAGCTGCAGCCGAAAATAAACTCCTGAAATATTAGCCGTCATCCACAGGAGTTTTCTTATCAGGTGGGAGATAAATTGCCATGCTTGCGTATGTGCGTTGTGTGTGTGTGTGTGTGTGTGTGTGTGTGTGTGCGTGCGTGCGTATGGTTATGGACTTCAGCATATTGGTATGGTCGTAAGAGCGTCTGTACGAGTCTGCGAGTGCGCGCTTGTACTTATGCATATTTATATACGGTTTTGCATGTACTTTGTTTTGTTTATGTAAGTGGCCGTCCATTTATATATATTCGTTTAGGTGCATGCATTTGTATTTTTTTTTTGTGAATTCTCCCTATTTATATATATATATTTATATATATATCCATCTCTCTCTCCTCCACTTTTTATATATGTATATATGTATGTATGTATACATATGTTACTAGATACGTGCTTTGCGACGAAGAGCTAGGCTCGAAACATTAAAAACTCTCTCTCTTTACTGAGCGTCAAACTAATACACGTGTTCTTGCTGTTGTTTGTTATTGTTAATTTTATTGTTCGTTTATTTGATTTGACTATATA
>NW_026410527.1:0-417 GCF_001194135.2 Octopus bimaculoides | reverse complement strand
AAATGATTTGAAAATTGATGTAAAGAAAATAGTTCCAGTTTCAACGATGAATCTCATCTCATCAAAGATCTGTAAAATTTATTTTAAAAAATTGAAGCCAAAGCAGAGTCAAAAACATATCTGGAGATTTTTCTTTGAAGTCTTCTTTAAATATAGTTTAGAGTGTAAGAGAGTAAGAGAGGGGGTGTAGTTGTCTTTGTGAATTCCTGCCAAGGGAGTGACTTGGAAACATTTTATTGAATGGGTTTTACGTCCACCTCTGTATGAGTGTGTGTGTGCGTGTGTGTGCGTGTGTGTGTGTGTGTGTGTGTATTGTATTGAATGTTCTTTCAATATGCTTGGAATGTGACCGGTTGTATGTTGATGGGTATGTTGTGATGAATGTCTTGTTGAAGAAAGAATTAGGATTTTCCTTTG
>NW_026410526.1:0-438 GCF_001194135.2 Octopus bimaculoides | reverse complement strand
CATTTTTAGTCTTGACCCAATGCCTATTTTTTACATAATGAATTTGCCTAACATTTATACTATTCTGCTTTGCATAAAACTTTAGCTACATTGGTACTTCTGGCTCTCATTCTAGTGTGTCAATATTTTAACAAAATGATAGCACCTTTTTTAATTATAATGTTACTTTGTAAATTAAAATCAAATAATTTTTAATATTTAAATTTTATCCTTATTTTAAGTAAAAATTTTCTTGTCCGGAACTTTTCCAAGTGTAATAACTTGTCCTGTAATTTTCCAGGTTTATAATCTTAAGAATATTAATTCTCTCGCTCGCATTTTTCCATGTAGTCCATGTTTTTCCAGGCTATGCTATTATGCTAATTAATAATGTGTCAAATAACGGTGCCGTTGATAATTTTTTCTTTACCTCAATGATGCTGGTGACATATATTAAAA
>NW_026410525.1:0-255 GCF_001194135.2 Octopus bimaculoides | reverse complement strand
GTGTCTATATTTCCTTAATTTGGCATTGGTATCTCTGAAAATCTATCCTAACATCTCTCCGTCCCCTCTCCGAAAAAAAAAAGCGAAAAGAGAAAATGAAACGAAGAGCAGAACTTAATGACAGATTTCAGAAGAAACGAAACAATATGTATGACAAAAATAAGTAAAACATATATATATATATACACACACATATATAAACATATGCTATATACATATATATACATATATTGATATATATACATATATACATAT
>NW_026410523.1:0-266 GCF_001194135.2 Octopus bimaculoides | reverse complement strand
AGCAGAAAACGTCAAAGACTCTTCCATTTTCCCCAAGCATCTAATACACCTTGTTATTGTTCCTTTATCTGTCTCAGTCTTTGTTTTTTGTTTTTTTGTACAGTTTTAGAACCATGTGTGTGCGTGTGTGTGTCTATAAACACTCATACGCACACACATTTAGCAGGACAGACACAAACAGATAAAGCTATTTGTTTTATATATCATATATATATATCATATATATATATCTATATATATAAAAATGAGAATGTGTGTCTGTCTGT
>NW_026410522.1:0-724 GCF_001194135.2 Octopus bimaculoides | reverse complement strand
TGAGTTCTACACCAGGTTATTAGTCTCGCTATGCCTAAGTGAAATATTAAGAAATATATATATATATATACACACACACATGGTGGATTCTCCCATCGAAGATGATATATGAGTGTTTAGCTTTTACCGAACAACATGCACAAATGATTTGTTTATAATGATCAAATGTTTGGGCCACACTCTCTCTCCATCAAATCGATGTTTTCTGATCAGGTGAACTGTGTGCCACGTGCCAGTTCTTGAAGTGATCACAGAACAATGTGAGATGAAGTGTGTGCTGTCTGTCAAATGACCTGTAGGTTATCTATTTGACTTCTCCACAGGCAATATATGTCTTCTAGCACAATTAAGATGTCAATGCCATGATTATTTCATGTGATTATAAAGGACAATTAAAACGTCTCCAATTTACTGAATGTCATTTTCTTTTCTTTCTTTCTGTTTTTTTGGGTTTTTTTTGCAACCTCAGGGATGGAAGGAAGATCTCTTACTGTTAAGAGAAATACACACACACATATGCAAATGCTTACTTCATTTATCTAACACAGCATGTCCACACGTGTGTGTGGGGTATATAACACAGCACACCACCCGGTCTAGGAAATGAACTCATGATCTAGTAATCGCAAGTGGAACTACTAGGCCATGTGCCCTCACACACACATGTATGTGTATATATATATATATATAAACACACATACACACATGTATGTATATACATACA
>NW_026410521.1:0-528 GCF_001194135.2 Octopus bimaculoides | reverse complement strand
GTGTGTGTGTGTGTGTGTGTGTGTGTGTGTGTGTGTGTGTATAAAATTATTTTATAATATCCTGATAATCTTTCTGTTTTTAACAATGAACGAATCTAAGAGATATTTTCTCAAGACGAGTTTAGAAGGCTTCCAACTTATATACACTTTAAGAATGTATACAGATCGCTAGTTTTGAACTAATATTGCCTGCGTCGATTTTTATTCATCTTACCAGCTAAATGCGACATCAGTAACCTTTCAATCTAGCAGCCGATGTTTGTTTGAGATGAGATGTTCGAGGATGTTTGCGGCTGATGAAGATAACAAACAGAAATCCATATCCAGCAATTTCACCACCAGTACTGGATGACTTCCACCTGCTTCTGATATTTTAGTGTTTTTAATAATGTCTATAAGAGATATTTTCTCAAAACGAATATCGTAGTTTAGAAGGCTCTCGGCATGCACACATTTTAAATATGTTCACGAGTCACTGATATATTATATTATATTATATTATATTATATTATATTATATTATATTATA
>NW_026410520.1:0-1668 GCF_001194135.2 Octopus bimaculoides | reverse complement strand
GTGGCTAGAGCTATGGGTGTAGTTTGTGGTGGTGGTGGTTGTTTTGCTTGTGAAGGTGTTGGTGAGGTTGATGCTGTTGATGGCGACAGTGTTGGCACATGTGTATACACACACACACATATATATACATCTTTATGCATACACACACATATAAACACATACTTACATACATACATCATTACACATACATACATATATACATACACATACATACATACATACACACATAAACACATACTAACATTCATATATACACACATACACACATCTTTACACATACATATATATACATATATACATACACATACATACATACACACATAAACACATACTAACATCCATATATACACACATACACACATCTTTACACATACATACATACGTATATACATACGTATATACATACACATGCATACATAAACACACTAACATTCATACATACACACACACACACATACACACTCATACATACATGCATACACACATTCATACTTACACACACAGACACACACATACATTCGTATACACATACGCACATAGAGATACATACACAAGGCACGTGGTAGATGTTGTGGTAGTGAGTCTAGCATTGACAGTATAGGATGTAGTACTGGTGGTATTAATCATATTATTAGTAACGGTAATGTTAGTGCTGGCAGTAGTATTTTAACAGTAGTGCTGCTGTTATTATTGTTGTAGTACAGGTCGTAGTATCAGTGGTGGTGTTGTTACATAGTATTGGTACCGGTACTGATAGTGGTTATTGTAGGATAGTAGTGATGGTGGTAGTATTAGTTAGCCTCCGTGGTGGTGGTCATGGTGCTAGTGGACAAACATGATAGTATAGGCATTTATTGGTTGTTAATAGTGGTATTGCTGTTGGCTGTTTGGGCGGTAGTTTTGCTGATTGCAACGTTAGTAACTATTGTTGTTGTTCTTGTTTAACCCTGGGACCGTCTTGATCCAGTTGACCTGTCGTCGGTGCTCTTCTAGCTTTCATCATTTCATCTTCTAGCTAGGCATAGTGTATCTTGGACTACATCGTCTAATGTGTCCTTCTTTGTTGTTTAGCCCCAAGTTAGACTTTATCCAAGGCCGTTCCAACTATGGCCATCCCATCGTTCATTCAGGCATGGTGTATCTTGGACTACATTATCTATTGAGTCCTCCCTTTTTTATTGTTGCTATCATTTAACCCCAGGTCGGTCCTAAACTCGCAAGCATATGATCACAATGATCCAATTTTGACCATTCAATCTTTTATTCAGGCATCGTGTATCTAGGACAACATCATCTGATGTGTCCTTCCTCGTTGATGTTGCTGTTGTTGTTGTTATTTTTGTCTTGATCCAGTAGACCTGTGGTCAGTGCTATTCCGGCTTTGATCGTCTCATCTTCTTCTATCCAGGCATAGTGTATCTCGGATTACATCATCTAATGTGTCCATCTTTGTTGTTCTCATTCAAACCCAGCTCAATTCTGATAATCTCAGGGTGTGATTTGAGGGAGATTTGGCTGCTATATCTAACAGGTCCAACTACTGTCCCATGCAATGGGACTGAACCCTGAACCATGTGGTTGGTAAGCAAGCTTCTTACCACACTTCCGTTCCTGCACCTATATATATACATACATACATACATATATACATACATATATACATACATA
>NW_026410519.1:0-282 GCF_001194135.2 Octopus bimaculoides | reverse complement strand
TGAAGGCTGATTAAATTAAAATATTAATGAATATCGAATAAAGATGTTATGAGTTTCAAAATGACATAGGACTTTAGCATGTCATTAGGATAGAACTGAACACAGAACAGAATCGCAATTGGGCGTTGTAATCTGTCTTATGATAATGGCATTGCAGATGAAACTCGAAATTTTCCGCTCGCACATTTAATTTTCAACAAATACTTCTTGAAAGTGCAAAACAAATCCTTGTCTTATTGAAAAAAATTTTTTTTTACCTTAGCAAATGCTCTCTCTCTCTCT
>NW_026410518.1:0-270 GCF_001194135.2 Octopus bimaculoides | reverse complement strand
ACAGCTGTGATTTCACTTGGTTTGATGGGTCTTCTCAAGCACAATATATTGCCAAAGGTCTCAATGATTTCATTGCCTCCATGAGGCCCAATTCTTGAATGGTGCTTTTTACATGCCACTAGCATAGGTGCTAGTTGCATGACACTGGCATTGGCCACATTGCCTCCATCAGGGCCAACACTCGAAAGGTGCTTTTTACGTGCCACCAACATGGGTGCCAACACACACACACACACATACATACATGCATGCATACATACATACATACAT
>NW_026410517.1:1857-2036 GCF_001194135.2 Octopus bimaculoides | reverse complement strand
GTGTCATTGGCGCGCGAGTGGTTGGGTGGTAAGAAGCATGCTTCTCAATCACATGGTTCCGGATTCAGTCCGAATGCGTGGCACGTTGGGCAAGTGTCTTCTACTATAGCCTCGGGCTGACCAAAGCCTTGAGAGTGGATTTGGTAGACGGAAACTGAAAGAAGCCCGTCGTATATATA
>NW_026410517.1:0-624 GCF_001194135.2 Octopus bimaculoides | reverse complement strand
GCAAGAATGAGATAATGAGAAAACGTGATTCGACTATTGACATTTCATACTGCAAGTCTTGTCTTCACAGAGAAATAAAAGGCATGAACAAAACGTAAAAAAAGATTAAATAAAACACGTGAAAAAATATAAGATAAGAATAGCGCTCAGCAAAAAATAGATTCTATTTTACAGATTATTCTTACAGAAGTGATATTCAAGTGCGAGAAGGGACAGAACAGACTAAAGTGTATGATATATCTTTAGAACATTTTAGCAAACTAGCAAACCTAAAAGAGGTCAAAGTTTAAGAACCATAATTGAAGAGCGTCGGAATATTATATTCTTTTATTTTTTTCAGTCGTTTAACTGCGGCCATGATGGAGCACATCTTTGAAGGGCTTTAGTCGAAGAAATCGACCCTAGGACATTTTATTTGTTTAAGTCTAGTACTTATTCAGTCGGTGTCTTTTGCCGAACCACTAAGTTAGGGGGACGGAGACACACCAACACCAGTTGTCAAGCGATGGGTGGGTGGGATTACAACAGAGACACAAACACACGCACACACACACACACACACACACATATGTGTAGGTGGACTTTGCCTTTCATCCTTTCGGGGTCGATAAATTAAGTACCAGC
>NW_026410516.1:0-452 GCF_001194135.2 Octopus bimaculoides | reverse complement strand
TTGGCTGAAACACATAAATAAATAAATAAATAAATAAATACATACATATAATTATATAAACACATATGCATATATACATACATATACATATAGATATTATAAATATGTACATACATATACACATGTATATATACATATGTATACTCATATTATTTATCATATAGTTTAAGAATATAATATGATATTAATTGAACGAAGTTCAATTTTTGAATTGACAATTGTATATCTCCATGTTATATTTATATATATATATGCATATACATATATGTATATATATATGCATACATATATACACGTATAGGCCTTATTTATACATGTATACATATACATATCTATGTAAGCCTAGTACTTATTCTATCGGTCTCTTTTGTGGAACCGCTAGTTATGGGGATGTAAACACACTAGCATCGGTTGGCAAGTGATGGTGTGGGCACAAATACAGTCACACACAC
>NW_026410515.1:0-217 GCF_001194135.2 Octopus bimaculoides | reverse complement strand
CTCTCTCTCTCTCTCTCTCTCTCTCTCTCTCTCTCTCACATATATATATAATATATAAAATCCTGATTCATGTTTGTAACTATGAAAAGCATCTGTTGCATATTATCACTGCACTCTACTGCACTGTACTGTTCTGCACTCTGGTGCATTAAAATGATGATTCAATCAACCATTGCACAGCATGCTCCATATTGAACTATTTGATGTTCAGCTGTCT
>NW_026410514.1:0-455 GCF_001194135.2 Octopus bimaculoides | reverse complement strand
TATATATATATATATGCATGTATATGTGTGTCTGCTTCATCTGTGTGTACGTATAAATATATTTTTCATACGTTCATCTGTAAGATTTACTCACAGCTTCACCTATAATGTTTTCTTTGTACATTCAACATAAAATCTATAGAAATTTGATAGAAGTGGATAAGTAAATACTTCCAATAATCAATACTCTAATAACAAATGCTATTCAACAAATTGTGAAAGGGTAACGTTGTAGCAAACATAAGGTAAAACAGATGTAAGGAGCTGGAGCAGCTGAAAATACAAGAGAAGGATGTTTGTTGGCAAAATATATTGTAAGTTTCTATTAAAATTGAAAGTGATATATAATGATATATATTCTAAAAATAGTACGTTCACATAGTCAGTAGCTTCATGCAAACATGGATTGTCTCATATACGTATGCATACATACAAACATACATACATGTATATAT
>NW_026410513.1:0-318 GCF_001194135.2 Octopus bimaculoides | reverse complement strand
TAATAAATTCTTCAATTTATAGATGCTGCGGTATCAGAATATTGCCACGAACTGGGGCAGAGATATTGTACTGGCATTATGAGAACTTATCCTCTACGTAAACCTGACAAATACTACTGCAAGTGTGTTCGATTTTTTATAAAGATTGTTTTGATTATATTTTTAATAATTGAATCTATAAGTGAATATACATATCATAAATGAAAAAATCATTGTAAATAAACGACACTTGATACTGTGACGCATGCGTATCCTGAGTGTAAAACCGAACGGGAGACTCAAATAGAGTCCCTTATTCTTCATCAGTTATCAACCAAA
>NW_026410512.1:0-417 GCF_001194135.2 Octopus bimaculoides | reverse complement strand
TACATTGGTAACGAGAATAAAGACAAAGAATGGTGAGTCTTACATTATAGCAGATTTCTTAGTTGATAATTCCGCTGCGAAGTGGATGTAGGATGGAGATTATTTTGATCTGTAGTCCCAAATTTAAGTAAGTGCATATTTTCCACGTGTATATTCTGGCTAGACTTTTTACCGGCTGTGTAAAGAAAAGGGGTTAACTCTAACTCATGATGAAAAGGGAGCTAACTCTATCCGGATTACTCAGTCCGAGGTGAGTAAGGAATTAATGTGTCTTTGGGACTTAAAATTGTAGGAAGTTCGTAGTAATGGCTTACTAACGCAAACGACCAACTTCTTCCTGTTATTTTTCCTCCATTTTCTTCTTGTCTATAATTTAAACTACGGTTTACCCGCTGAATTACCTGCTACCGTATACCT
>NW_026410511.1:0-261 GCF_001194135.2 Octopus bimaculoides | reverse complement strand
TGTGTGTGTGTGTGTGTGTGTGTGTGTGTCCAAAATTACATAGTAGGAGTAGGAGGAAGTAGGTGAAAGAGTAGTACAAGTGATGGGAGAGGAGAGAAAATAGCAATTCAGTGAAGGAGAAATAGCCCTGACTGAGAGAGAGAGAGTGAGTGTGAGAAAGTAATAGCAATGAGAGAAAGGAAGTAGCAAAGAGCACATCGTGTATCTTCTATTTTTCTCCGTCACAACATATGAATGAGAAAGGAAGGAGTGATAGATGAA
>NW_026410510.1:0-387 GCF_001194135.2 Octopus bimaculoides | reverse complement strand
TAAATAAATATTTGAATATGTATTTAGCTTTCATATATGTCTGTATGTATATCAGAATACATAACTACATATATATGTACATGTAAGTCGCCTCCTGCCTCGATAGTAACACGTCTATACGTACTTTTACAAGTCATTCTTTGAAAGTACATGGGCACACGCGTATACATATATTTAACGTACATGCACGCACACATTCACGCACTCGTGCATACACCACACATGCACGCACATATATAACCCTGAATTTTTTTCCCTCCAACTGGCTATCATTGCATCAGTTAAGTTACTGAAATATATAATCTATTCAATTCATATTTACATCTCCAGAACAACATGTGTTGGCAATCAATCAATCAATCAATATATATATATATATATATATAT
>NW_026410509.1:0-275 GCF_001194135.2 Octopus bimaculoides | reverse complement strand
AGTAAATTACAGCGCATACTAAACTATGATTTTCAGAATAATTACTCATTAGATTTAGTTAATATTCCAATCAAGTTATTCGTTTCTTATATATTTCTAATGATTGTTCTGTTGTTGACTTTATATAGCAAATGCTGTATAAGCATGTGGATATTGATTTCCACATATACGAACAAATTTAGTAACTGCGAGTGGCTTAGTGGTTAGGAGCATTCGACTCACGAACGTAAGGTCGTGAGTTCAATTCCTGGCGACGCGTTGTGTCCTTGAGCAAG
>NW_026410508.1:0-327 GCF_001194135.2 Octopus bimaculoides | reverse complement strand
GTGTGTGTGGAATTCTGTAAGAGACTCTGTGTCTACCTTGTGAGGGGGAGGCGGCAGAGGCTGGGAGTGGGGATGAGGGGTGGGGCATGGACTTTCATTGTGTATTTCTGTATTTGTATGTTTGTGTGTTTGTATGATTCTTTGTGATTTGCGCGTTAATGCGTGTGTATGCGTAACGTTTGTGTGCACGAATGCTCACTTGTTTGAAGAAGCGAAGCATCTCCCTTTCTCTCTCTTTCTCTTTCTAGCTGTCTTACTCTATCTCTCTCTCTATGTGTGTATATATATGACCGTTGACTGAACACTATTCAATTTTTTTTCTCCGTG
>NW_026410507.1:669-1752 GCF_001194135.2 Octopus bimaculoides | reverse complement strand
TTACCCCTTCCTTTCTGGTTATCCCTTCCTTTCTGGTTACCCCTTCCTTTTCGGTTATCCTTCCTTTCTGGTTACCCCTTCGTTTCTGGTTATCCTTCCATTATGGTTACCCCTTCCTTTGTAGTTATCCCTTCCTTTCTGGTTGCCCCTTCCTTTCTGGTTATCCTTCCTTTCTGGTTACCCCTTCCCTTCTGGTTATCCTTCATTTCTAGTTATCCTTCCTTTCTGTTTACCCCTACCTTTCAGGTTATCCCTTCCTTTCTGGTTATCCCTTCCCTTCTGGTTACCCCTTCCCTTCTGGTCACCCCTTCGTTTCTCGTTACTCCTTCGTTTCTGGTTACCCCTACGTTTCTGGTCAACCCTTCCTTTTTGGTTATCCTTCCTTTCTGGCTATCCCATCCTTTCTGGCTATCCCATCCTTTCTGGTTACCCCTTCCTTTCTGGTTCCCCTTCGTTTCTGGTTACCCCTTCCTTTCTGGTTAGCCTTTCTTTCTGGTTACCCCTTCCTTTCTGGTTATCCCTTCCTTTCTGGTTTTCCTTCCTTTCTGGTTATCCCTTCCTTTCTGGTTATCCTTCCTTTCTGGTTAACCCTTCATTTCTGGTTATCCCTTCCTTTCTGGTCATCCTTCCTTTCTGGTCATCCTTCCTTTCTGGTCATCCTTCCTTTCTGGTCATCCCTTCCTTTCTGGTTACCCCTTCGTTTCTGGTTACCCCTTTCCTTTTTGGTTACCCCTTCCTTTCTGGATATCCCTACTTTTCTGGGTACCGCTTCCTTTCAGGTTATCACTTCCTTTCTGGTTACCCCTTCCTTTGTGGTTATCCTTACTTTCTGGTTATCCTTCCTTTCTCGTTACCCCTTCCTTTCTGATTATCCCTTCCTTTCTGGTTACCCCTTCGTTTCTGGTTACCCCTTCGTTTCTGGTTATCCTTCCTTTCTGGTTACCCCTTCGTTTCTCGTTACTCCTTCCTTTCTGGTTACCCCTTCGTTTCTCGTTACTCCTTCCTTTCTGGTTAATCCTTCCTTTCTGGTTACCCCTTCCTTTCTGGTTACTCCTACGTTTCTGGTCACCCCTTCCTTTCTGG
>NW_026410507.1:0-366 GCF_001194135.2 Octopus bimaculoides | reverse complement strand
GCTTCCTTTCAGGTTATCACTTCCTTTCTGGTTACCCCTTCCTTTGTGGTTATCCTTCCTTTCTGGTTATCCCTTCCTTTCTCGTTACCCCTTCCTTTCTGGTTATCCCTTCCTTTCTGGTTACTCCTTCCTTTTTGGTTATCCTTCCTTTCTGGTTACCCCTTCATTTCTGTTTACCCCTTCCTTTCTGATTACCCTTCATTTCTGGTTATCCCTTCCTTTCTGGCTATCCCTTCCTTTGTAGATATCCCTTCCTTTCTGGCTACCCCTTCCTTTCTGGTTACCCCTTCATTTCTGGTTATCCTTCCTTTCTGGATACCCCTTCGTTTCTCGTTACTCCTTCGTTTCTGGTTACCCCTTCCTTTT
>NW_026410506.1:0-376 GCF_001194135.2 Octopus bimaculoides | reverse complement strand
GATAGATAGAGAGAGAGAGATAGAATGAAAGATAGACAGATAAATAAATAGATAGATACAGACGCATTCACACAAACACACACGAACATGAATGGACACGTTCACACAAACACATACACGCACATGAACGCACGCATTCACACAAACACACATACACGCACATGAACGCACGCATTCACACAAACAGACATAAACACACGCATTCACACAAACACACATACACGCACATGAACGCACGCATTCACACAAACACATGAATAAGCAAACACACACACACACGTTACTATGACAGAGTTGTCTCCTTTACACCACAAATTTTTCTTTCCCTCAGACGAAATCTGACAAACTCCCATAATATATTCGATGCGTTTTACCT
>NW_026410505.1:0-285 GCF_001194135.2 Octopus bimaculoides | reverse complement strand
GAGAGAGAGAGAGAGAGAGAGAGAGAGAGAGAGAGATGTGTGTTTGTACATTTGTGTGTCTGTGTTCTTCCCCATCATCGCTTGACAACCAATGCTAGTGTGTTTACGTCTCTGTAACTTAGTGGTTCAGCAAAAGACCCCGATAGAATATATACTATGATTATAAAGAATAAGTCCTGGGTCATTTTGTTCGACTACGGGTAGTGCTCCAGCATGGCCACAGTCAAATGACTGAAACAATTAAAAGATTAAAAGCGTATATATATATATATATATATATATATA
>NW_026410504.1:0-279 GCF_001194135.2 Octopus bimaculoides | reverse complement strand
ATACATACACACATACATACATAGTGGCTGCAAACTTATAAATGAATATGACTATCACTGGCAAATTATCTTATCCTAGATGTTAAAGAGAATGGCTGTCAGCAATGCCTGTGCAGAAATTTAAAGTCAATAACTGCATGCACAATACTGCTAAGATTCTCACCTGTAAAGCTAAGTAGTCCAAGAGCAAGCAAGTGCAAGATCTTGGTTGCATTTAAGATTCAACTATAACTTTGTGTGTGTGTGTGTGTGTGTGTATGTGTGTGTGTGTGTGTGTGT
>NW_026410503.1:0-560 GCF_001194135.2 Octopus bimaculoides | reverse complement strand
TATCCGCTCTCTATATCTAATCCTCTCTCTCTCTCTATCTATCTATCTGTGTGTGTACATCCATGTATGTATGTATGTATGTATGCATGTATGTACATATGTATGTATACATCTCTTCGCTTGTCTGTATGGAAGTTTCTCTTGTCGTTTTGCATCGTCGTAACGGCGGAGGCAGCAAGGTTTTGCAGTCGTTATTATTATCTAGGCCAGAAAACAAAACCAGCGTTGCGGAACCCACTTCGTGTCCCACTACAGTCAGCCTAACGAGAACCTCAGGGGACAGTTCAAAATCAGCCCCTACCACTACTACCTCTGCAGAACATAAACCCTTTCCTTTTTTTACTAGTAACCCCGCTTTTTTCTTTTCTTTTCCCTTTTTTTTTCTTTTCTTTTGTGGCTCAAAGATCTATTTTTTAAAATGTTACGATTTGGTCGTGTTCCTTAGAGACATATACCTATACGTATACACGATAGTGTGTATTATATGTGTGTATGTATGCATGTGTGAGTGCGTATACATACACACACACGCACATACGTACACACACACACACATATAT
>NW_026410502.1:0-526 GCF_001194135.2 Octopus bimaculoides | reverse complement strand
TATACTGGATAGATACTATCCCTTAGTGGGTTGAACCCCCAATCCCTAACACTCTCACGTTATATATATATATATATATATGTATGTATATTTGTTTATTTATGTATATACATATGTACATACAAAGACACATAGATATATAAATACATGCATATACACACACAAGTACACTCATATATATATATATATATAAATGCACACATGCAATCATGCGTGCATACAAACGCGCATACACGTACATAAACAGACATGCATGCAAATGCATATATACAACCACATATACATACTGACATATGCATTCATACATACATCCATACAGAAACATACATACATTCACACATACATGCACAGACGTACATACAGGCATACATACATACATACATACATACATACATACAAACATTTATATGCATGCATACATATATAAACGCACATGTGTACATACATTGCACAAAGTGTTTAATTGACTCTATATAACACTATATGAGAGAGTGGGTGAGAGAGAGCAAGAGAGAAAGAATGATAG
>NW_026410501.1:0-353 GCF_001194135.2 Octopus bimaculoides | reverse complement strand
AGAAGCACGTGTGTGTGTCTGTGTATGTATGTATGTTTGTGTGTGTGTGTCTGTGCATATATATATATATATATATATATATCTGTATGTAATAATGAAGTCAAATCAGACCATTGTACAAGAATAAGAAAATGTTCCTTTACACAAGACCTTCTTATGTAATACACTTGTATGTATATATATATATATATATATAGGCACAGGAGTGGCTGTGTGGTAAGTAGCTTGCTTCCCAACCACATGGTTCCAGGTTCAGTCCCACTGCGTGACACCTTGGCCAAGTGTCGTCCACTTTAGCTTCAAGCCGACCAAAGCCTTGTGAATGGATTTGATAGACAGAAACTGAAAGAAGC
>NW_026410500.1:0-210 GCF_001194135.2 Octopus bimaculoides | reverse complement strand
AAGAAGAAACAGTACTTGGAGTGTAGCTCCATTCCAGCAGTAAATATCCAATTATTTCCGGAAAATACCCACAAGGATTCTTTACAGGGATGTTTACTGCTGGAATGAAGCTACACTCTAAGTACTGTTTCTTGTTTGTTCTTTTTTCTGCGCATCGCTCTCACTTCTTACTACAAATCTCCCCTTATAGATGTAATAATCCATTCTTCT
>NW_026410499.1:0-210 GCF_001194135.2 Octopus bimaculoides | reverse complement strand
GTATGTGTGTGTGTGTATGTATGTATGTATGTATGTATGTATGTATGTAGCTCTTGCAAGGTATTCCCCGTAGTGTAATTTTAAGCTTGTTTACCTCATTTCTAACACCGCAACTAATTCATAGTGACAAGTAAAATAATCGATTTGTGTATGCGCCTGTTCCTTGTTGATCCATATACCAACTAACCATAATGTCAACAACTCTTTGTG
>NW_026410497.1:0-587 GCF_001194135.2 Octopus bimaculoides | reverse complement strand
ATCCATTACTTAACTGATCTATATCTCTCCATAACAATATGATAGGTTGGAAAAGATTTTGTAATCCACTTTTTACACAATCAGTATGACAGTATTTTGACAAAGATTAGTATTCGTATATAGATTCTAAGATTACTTTATACGGTTTCATTCGCATCATTCTTTACAGGTTTTTCACACGTTTTTATATGTTTATGTACGTATATTTTTATACCGTCGGGTTTTGTGTGCTGAATGGGCTGGTATTTTAACATGTATTTATCTATGTGCAACGGTGTGAATATATGGGAATGATATAACGTTGTTTACCCAAGTTTGAGGCTTATTTTTTAACTACAACGTTTGTCTTTTGTGACAAGAGTAAACGAGTGGGACAGAGACAGGTAGAAGCAAGAAAAATGCCGCTGTTACTTGAATACTGTACAAATATATCTTTAAAAAGACTTTTCCTTTAAATCTACCAAAATTTAATTTTTCAATAATTTTTCAAAAATCAATTATTGATATTTACTGTTGAAACGATCTCAAGGATCGAAACCTGTTCTGTAATGTTCTTTATAAAAGTGTTTTGGCATTTTCTACTTTGT
>NW_026410496.1:0-413 GCF_001194135.2 Octopus bimaculoides | reverse complement strand
TGTGTATGTATGTACGTATGTATGAAGTTGAAATTTACAGAAAAACAACAGACGAAGACAGGTGTATAAACAACAAGCAGGTGCATTAATTTGACTCTCGGGAAAGTGAGAAAGTCCTCTACGTTTCGAGTCTAATCTCTTCAACAGAAAGGAACGCGAGGAAATAAACAGATAGAGAATAAAAAAAACTTGTGGATGTAGCGATCAATCATGGCGACTGTATGTATGTATGTATGTATACATATTAAAAAGTTTGTTACGAAAATTTGCGTCCTAACATTATTTTGGTATCCCCATCTCAGCCATTAATTCGTCATAACTGTCTGAAAATGTAATTATTAATAAATATTTTTCAAAAATACATTTTGGAACATGTAGTTTCCGATTATGTTAATAAAGTTTAGAAAGGAAAA
>NW_026410495.1:0-246 GCF_001194135.2 Octopus bimaculoides | reverse complement strand
CACACACAGGATATGTTTCGATGGTTATGATAGTAATTCCTTTAAGTCAGGGAACATGTGATGATACGTTAAACGTAGAATTGAATGGACACAAACACATATATACGTTGTTGGTGCATTAACAGCAATGATATCAACAATATGTTGTTTTTTTCTCAGTTAATACTGCATTCAATAGACCGTTGTTACTATCTTGTCGTTATGAACAATGTTTTTCTACCGACAAAAAAGAAAAGAGCAGCTGCA
>NW_026410494.1:0-284 GCF_001194135.2 Octopus bimaculoides | reverse complement strand
ATTCATTGTCAAAAGAGCTTCGTCGACCTCTGGACACACTCACTCACTCACTCAAGGAATTGAACCTAATCTCAGGTATTTCATATTTTTCTTTGCTAACTTCTGATTTTTGTAACTTTTCTTTGATTATTTCTTCTTTATGTTTTCTTAACGATTTACATAATCTTCTCTCTTATCATTTCTATATAGTTTTATTTATTCTATTATATATATAATACAGATAAGGAAATAATATTATTCTCAAACGCAGGATAATGCTAATAATATAACATGAACAAGATAAA
>NW_026410493.1:0-280 GCF_001194135.2 Octopus bimaculoides | reverse complement strand
AGACACTACCTATAAGCCTAATACTTCATCAGTTATCGACCGAAAAAATACTAATAGCTAGTTCCATGCCTTTAATGATAAGACTAGGAACATCGTATATTGGCAGCGCCCGCAAGATTTGAGGAGTATTACAGTTGGAGCAAACACAATAATACAGGGTGGACGTACGAATGTAAACAATAGTAATTTGTAACGATAGACGAAGATAATAAATAAATAAATATAGCCTTGGTGCTATTTTGGGGAGAATGATCGATTAACGCTTGGGAGAAATACTCAA
>NW_026410492.1:0-385 GCF_001194135.2 Octopus bimaculoides | reverse complement strand
ACATACACATACATACGTGTAGATGATTGCAAAAGAAGCCAAAGAGACAGACAATATGTTTCGCTAGAATTCGCTATTCTAACATTGGATAAAGATTTTTCCATTAATATGGAAATTTCATATTTTCCGAATATGTTGGTGTCTCCTAGAATTTCCGTCCCTTCCTGTTCTGCTGGGAATTGAATCTTTGGCTCGTTAATGCAGAAACCTTCGATATGTTGAATAATCGCCGTCGCCATCGCGAACGCCACCGCCACCACCAGTGACGTCATCATCATCATCACCACCACCACCACCACTACCACCACCATCACCATCACCATCACCATCACCATCACCATCATTGCCAGAATTGTCACTAGAACCACCACCACCACCATCCCAT
>NW_026410491.1:0-618 GCF_001194135.2 Octopus bimaculoides | reverse complement strand
ACAGGACGTCACCAACAGTAAACAACATGAAATACGCAAACAAATGAGTTCAATACACAAACTGCGAGAGAAACAAATGGAATACAGGACAATTAACATAAAGAACGACCATTCATCAGTTGTCAGCTGTGTATCTACTCCTCACACACACATATATATGTACATGTGTGTGTATATGTGTGTGTGTGTGTGTTGTCTTTTCCTCTTTTTAATTTTGACCGGCCACCTGCTTGCTAGCAAGGTTAAAATGGAAAGCATCTTGTTTCGTTCCTCATCCTTTAAATCTTAAACAGGTCTCAAATATTGTAATCGTTTATAGTGTGTACGTATGTATGTATATATGCATGTGTGTTTGTGTGTGTGACGAAATCTTCCCCACATATCCATTAATTCTATTACAGCAGTATATATATATATATAAAATATATATCGAGTATAATAAAACGCGCAGTGTTTCACACTCTGGTCTCAATGATAGCGGGGAACTAAAACAACAAACGGAATGGGAGTGAGTGACAGTCCGAGATGCTAAATCTAGGTGGGCTGTAGTGAGAGGTTCGTGGGTATTTTAATCCAAATGAAACAGCATATTTTTTATCGTAAATCATATTCAGTTTA
>NW_026410490.1:0-265 GCF_001194135.2 Octopus bimaculoides | reverse complement strand
TATCAGATAGCAATAGCAATAACTAAACAAATTTATAGTATTTATTATTCAGTCAATGTTATTGTCATCATTGTTAAGTCTTATGTCAATTTTGAATGAGCAGACTTATGATCAAATGTATTTCAGTCAAAACCAGTTTTTTTACACCCTTTCTTTTTTCAACCTGTCACTCAACCAATGTAATTGCTACATAATTACATACAAATATTCCAGTAGCATTAGTCTAAGAAACAAATTATTTTCTAAAACAGCATAACACAATATA
>NW_026410489.1:0-282 GCF_001194135.2 Octopus bimaculoides | reverse complement strand
AAACCGAATCAACAAAGGCAGCGGCAGAAGCTTTTCGCATAGCAACAGAAGCAGCTGCCTCCTTCATAATCTTCATCGTAGAAGGCGTCGACTGCGTTTGTCTTACAAATACTAATTTCTGTATTATCACTTTTGTCGTCATCAGCTTCTTACTTCGTATAGTGTACGCCATCGACTTCCTCATCATCGTTGTTGTTGCCATCATTGTCATCGCTATCACAACTATCACCACTAACAATATCGCCATCATCATCATCATCATCATCATCATCATCATCATCA
>NW_026410488.1:0-303 GCF_001194135.2 Octopus bimaculoides | reverse complement strand
TACATGCATACAAACATATATGTATGCATACATATATGCACACACATATACACACATATATATGTATAACGAAAGTGAGCGGAGCGAAATAATTCAGAGTGGCGAGTACAATGAATTTGAACAATAAAGACGAAGAAAATTTTTAATGAATACTATACAAGATGAATTCTTAATTGAGTGAAACTCTCTTCGCTTCGAGAGAATGTAAACAAACGTTTAGCGGCAAATTTGAGTCAGAGGTAATGACAGATTTGCATTTTCCACATGTACAAGTATAAATGTATATGCGTGTGTGTGTTTGTG
>NW_026410487.1:0-264 GCF_001194135.2 Octopus bimaculoides | reverse complement strand
ATATATGAGGTGAGGAAAGGGCATGGGTATGAAACAGTTGTATCCTCTCAGTCGCAATATCTTCATTTAGAACCTGAGGTAGAAAATATTCTGTATATACCTTTACCAAACTTAATAACAGCTGCAATGAAGGTTTGCAGAGAATATACCGATTCTTCAGATTTTTTTGGCAACGAACTAGTTCAAGAGACTCCAAAAGACCAGTCTTCAAACGATAAAAGAAAAGTCACTACTACTACTACTACTACTACTACTACTACTACT
>NW_026410486.1:0-259 GCF_001194135.2 Octopus bimaculoides | reverse complement strand
ATGTATGTATGTATGTATGTATGTATGTATGTATGTATTATATATACAGATATTTTTAAGAGAATGTAAGAGAAATTTTATATATAAGAAAAATCTTCTTATACGTCGCAGTTAAAAGAACTATTCAATGCACATCCATTTGGAACCAAAGCTTCATACAATGCAAACTAATGGAGAAGAATATAATATCGATATTGTAATCAATGTACTTGCCAAAATCAGATGAACATCTGAGTAATATCACATATAAATTCATATA
>NW_026410485.1:0-277 GCF_001194135.2 Octopus bimaculoides | reverse complement strand
TCACTAAGCTAACTTTCGGCTCTCACTGCATGGTTTATTTGCAAATAAGGACGCTGGTACAAGACAAATCATGAGAAGAAAGGAGAAGGCAGATGCAAAATGTGGGAAGGTTAACTTTCCTCATTTTAAACCAAACCTTCCTTTTTTCCCGTGATTTCTCTTGTACCAGCATCCTGATTTGCAAAAAGAATTGATAGTGTGGCCAAAGCCAGCAGATTGCTTGCAGACACAAGTCGTATTATAAAAACCTACCTAGACATGTGTCTCCAAAGGAAGA
>NW_026410484.1:0-342 GCF_001194135.2 Octopus bimaculoides | reverse complement strand
CCAATCCCATATAACCTCACAGACAGCTCATGCAAACAAAATTACAAACAGCATTTTTTAGCCCCAGACCAGAGACACCAGGACACATGCTGGAATCTAGTAATCAGGAAAAACCAAAGATAATCAATCTCTCAAGCATAAAAATAGACATCCTCTCAAAAAGGCTAACATTCACCCCAACTCCAAGCAGAGCCAACCAAAATGAAGTGAAGGACAGTATAACAGAATTCTGTAGAAAATTAAGACTCACAGAAGCGTTTACCAATCACAACACCGAAGATGACTCACTAGCCAAAAATAAAAGTGAGCACATCCCACACAAAGGTAGAAATAAAAATCTAG
>NW_026410483.1:0-834 GCF_001194135.2 Octopus bimaculoides | reverse complement strand
GAAATCAATATATATATATGAAGAAGCGTCTCTCTTACGATCCCCGGAAGATCATGGTTTTATGCATCTATTTGTGAATATAAACTTTTATTATGTTGAGCATTCATATTAATGCAAATAGATACTCATAAATTCTTCCATACTGAATTTAATATACTCGCGGAGAAGTTTACGAAACGGCTGTAATGCTATAGAAACGATGTGTTTAAATATCATTAATATGTATTTACACAGATGTTGTTTATCTCAGCCAAACATGCAGTTCTAGTGTTACATGTAGGGTCAGATTGAAGGATAAATCGCACCGCTAGCCCCCAAAACTGAACTCAGTATCCTAACCGTTATGCGAACACTATAATCAATTTTTAACATGAAGTGATTTAGATACCACGAAGGCTGTTAGACTGTTAAATATTATTCTTAATACGTATAAATAAAGTTGTGACGTAATTGCTGTTTTTTTATGTTAATCCGGTAGGTGTTTCTTGTTACGCTTTCAAGCGACGACACGTTTCCATCGGTGTTTACGTGTTTGATTTTGTTGATACTTCAAAGGCAGTCATAACAGTAGAAGGAGATCATATACATATACGCTTAAGACTCCATGAAGTGCGAAGCAGAAAGGAAGAGATCAACTTAGAGAGTTAAAGGGAAAGAGAGCAATAGATACAATATGGTGAAACAGGCAGTTAACGACACTAGAATAGACATAGGCAAAGAGATACGTTGGTGTTATTCTGAATGCTTGCTTAGATGACGTGACAATTATGTTAAATCGAGACATATACTGATACAGACAAGCTACTGTAACACTTACTGAGATTTTTGTTTCCC
>NW_026410482.1:0-215 GCF_001194135.2 Octopus bimaculoides | reverse complement strand
TATATACATATATCTGTGAACTCTTGTATCCCTGCAGTAAGGCTTTACTTCAACACACGCCAGCTTAATTTCGTCCTTAGTCGTAAGACAGCTGTTGTTATGTCCTGTTATTTGTATTTGTGTAACCTTCTCCGCTATTTTTTCCGTCCTTGTTTTCGCTTACAATCGCTGTTTTCTTCCAAGGAATCTAATGCTCTTAGCTTAGTTTTTCCTTG
>NW_026410481.1:0-341 GCF_001194135.2 Octopus bimaculoides | reverse complement strand
GATGAATTTTTCAATATAGACCTTAATGGTCATAAAGACACTATATCAGTGGAAAGACTAAAACAGGCCTTCATAGAGAAAACTGTCCCTGTTCCCACTGCAGACGACACATAGCATTACAAACACAGTCCGCACACTCACCTTCACATTCCATGACAACCATTGGGATCGATCAAGTACCGGACAAGGATTCTGGATTATTTTTCCGGTTTTTTTTAACTTAATTTTTGAGAGCGGTGGGGTTCATTTTTAGTATTCTCGTTCGTGAGAGCAGTAGAGTTTATTACAGACATTCTCATTTTAAAAATCGTCTCTGGTTAATCGTTGAGAGGACGTTGGTG
>NW_026410480.1:1495-2192 GCF_001194135.2 Octopus bimaculoides | reverse complement strand
CACACACACACACACACACACACACACACACACACACACATAAGCAAATAATGTGTGTCAAAAGAGATATGGTTAGAGGAGAAATCGTGAGAAAAAAAATATGCATCTTAAAAGGGCATTAGTAAGTTTTTGATGCGTGAGGAAAAGTTAAATCAGGTTGACGTCAGTTTATAGTTAAATACATTATAAAAACAGGAACTAAAGTGCACCGTCACACTAAATGTAAAATATATGACCAGCTGAATAGTGCCTTTTATCTCAGGTAAATCTCCAATTTTTCTCACTCCATTCTCTCTTAGTAGTCACAGTAGGTCTCTCAGACTTTTGTTGTACAAATATGTAATATTCTGACCCGACGATGTCGGTTTCTTGTTTGTCTTATTGTTTGATATATTATGCGTAAACTTACATCATGCATATATATATTCTCCCAAAGAGCCTGAGGAACCTGCACAAAGTAGATGTAGGAGTTTTTAAATCAAAGCTGGACCTCTTCCTGTCGAGAGTCCCAGATGAACCTACCGCACGGCAGGAGGTGCAAATGAGGGTTGCTAAATCAAACTCCATTCTTCACCAAGTGCCACATATTGTAAGAGGCTCCCTGTAATAACAGTGTAGCAACACGGTGGTGCATCAGCATGGCCGCAGCTCTAAGCTGAAACTATAATATATATATATATATATATATATATATATA
>NW_026410480.1:0-940 GCF_001194135.2 Octopus bimaculoides | reverse complement strand
TGTGTGCATACATACATACATACATACATGCATCCATATATTTCATATATATATATATATATATATAATAATATTAGGGACAAAATCCAAAATTACAGGTAAAAACTCAATTAAAATCAATTTATAAAAAATTAAAATTAAATTGAGCTCTACAGAGTTAAATATATATAAGTATATAGTTTTAGGGAAAAGAACCAAGGTTCATGAACTCATCATAAGATAAAGATAAAGATACTATCTTTATCTTATGATATTTACTTTGTTTTATATTATACTCATTTATTGTGCTTTTAATTATTAATTTTTGTATATGTGACAGTGGATTTTCATCGATGAGTTTATGAACCTTGTTTTTTTCCCTAAAACTATATGTGTGTGTGTGTGCGTGTATATATATATATATATATTTATATATGCTATATATATATGTATGTATGCATGTATGCTTGTATATATGTGTGCGTGTATGCATGTATGTATACACACACACACACACACACACACACACACATATATATATATATAAGCAAATAAGGTGTGTGAAAGCAAATAAGTTAGAAGTGAAACCGTGAGAAAAATATATGCGTCATAAAAGGTGCTAGTAAGTTTGATGCATAAAGAAAAGTTAAATCTGGTTCGCGGTAGTTTATAGTTAAATACATTATAATAACCTTTTTTTTTTAACAGAAACGAAAGCGCGCCATCACAGTAAATGTAAAATATATGACCAGCTGAATAGTGCCTTTTATTTCAGGTAAGTCTCCAATTTTTTTCTCACTCCGATCTTGTCTTATGTCACAATTTTGAAAATAGATGTCTTCTATTACGATTGACATGTTTATATATCCACTCCTCCAAAATTTCAGGCCTCATACCTTTAGTAGAAATGGTTATTTATTATTATTATTATTATTATTATTATTATTCAGTAGTTTTATTT
>NW_026410479.1:0-577 GCF_001194135.2 Octopus bimaculoides | reverse complement strand
CTTTCCTTCTCTCTGTCTCCCTTTTTCTTTCTTTCGTTCCTTCTCTCTCTCTCTCGCTCTTTCTCACCTTCTCTGTCTCTCCTTTTCTTTCTCTCTCTCACTTTTTCTTTCCTTCTCTCTGTCTCCCTTTCTCTTTCTCTTCTCTCTCTCGCTCTTTCTCTTTTTCCTTCTCTGTCTCCCTTTTTCTTTCTCTCCTCTCTGTCCCTTTTTCTTTCTCTCTCTCTCGCTCTTTCTCTTTCTTTCCTTCTCTCTGTCTCTCCTTTTCTTTACTCTCTCTCTCGCACTTTCTTTCTTTCTCTTCTCTCTCTCGCTCTTTCTCCTTCTCGCGCTTTCTCTCCTCTCTGTCTCCCTTTTTCTTTCTCTCCTCTCTCTCTCGCACTTTCACTTTCTTTCTTTCCTTCTCTCTGTCTCCCTTTATCTTTCTCTCTCTCGCTCTGTCTCTCTTTCTTTCCTTCTCTCTGTCTCCCTTTCTCTTTATTTTCTTCTCCCTTTTTCTTTCTCTCTCTCTCTTTTTCCTTCTGTCTCCCTTTTTCTTTCTTTCTTTCGCTGTTTCTCTTTCTATACTTCTCTCTCTCTC
>NW_026410478.1:0-307 GCF_001194135.2 Octopus bimaculoides | reverse complement strand
ATATATATATATATATATATATATATAATCTTTTATCTTATTTATTCCTTACTTGTTTCAATCATAGACTGCGGCCATGCTGGAGCACCGCCTTAGTGTCTGTCTGTCTGTAAGTGTGGGTGTGGATGTGTGTTTGTGTGGGTGTGTGGGTAGGTGTGTATCTTTGTTGTCTACTTGTCCCGCATCACCGCTTGACAACCGGTGTTGTTGTGTTTAAGTCACCATATCCCTGTAAACTACCGGTTCAGCAAAGAATATTATTTGCTATTTATTGATTGTGTAATTTATTGATTTTTGGAATAGGGTT
>NW_026410477.1:1751-1977 GCF_001194135.2 Octopus bimaculoides | reverse complement strand
GACCTAACAGGTTACAACGACCCTACTATCGGTCCTTGTGTATATTGCGATACATTTCACATTTTCATTCTATACCTGTTATATTTCATGTTGCAACTGTTATTGTTACAAAAAAGCGAATGTTGTAACTCTAGATTTATATAATACTAGTGGAAGGAGCCGGCGTTGCTCGGATTCAAGTACTAAAACGTTTTTCATACTTAGTAAATTTCCTATGCCATAAATA
>NW_026410477.1:848-1453 GCF_001194135.2 Octopus bimaculoides | reverse complement strand
GAAAAGGGCATTTTTGTCGTTCTAATAGCGGTAACAATTTGATAAGAAGTCTTTAAAAGGGTTGTAATTCGTTCTCAGGTGGTGTAACAATCATATGTAAAGTGGCCCTGAAAAGGGCCTTTTTTTCGTTTACATCGAAAACAACGGAGTTGCTTTTGTGAAATGTGAAATTCTAAGAAAACAGATGCTGCAAACCTAGGTTGGACAAAGGAAAAGAAACATGGTTGAGAAAAGTTAGTAACTTTGAAAGCGTGACTGCAGTAGCGCTCACTTACCGCATGCCAGGTCTGCAAAGTAACCCTGTGTAGTGGAGGCACACAGGTTCACTAATTTGAAAGTAGTTGGCGCGTGATGTGCCTACAATACTCCTCTGTATTTATCGTTTTGTCATTTATAGTAAGTCCCTAGCAGTGTCATATTTCAGAGTGTCGTCTAGGATTATATCCAAGTACCTGTCCAAATAAGTCCCTCTAAGATCCGTTGCTGGTGGTAAATTCAATCGTGGTTTCTTCTCGATGTCCCCAGGGCTTTTCCATTCTTCATGTGTAGTGAGTATGTTTAACAGAGAGGCCTTGCTGAATATAGGTCAATACTCCAGGATTAGA
>NW_026410477.1:631-736 GCF_001194135.2 Octopus bimaculoides | reverse complement strand
ACATAACAGGTCGGATAAGCACGATCAACTGCATAGAAACGTCCAACTTTTATGCTTTGATTAGAAAGTCACGTTTATACCAATAATAAATAGTGCATTTGGTTT
>NW_026410477.1:493-621 GCF_001194135.2 Octopus bimaculoides | reverse complement strand
GGTT
This sequence comes from Octopus bimaculoides, assembly GCF_001194135.2. Taxonomy (NCBI): domain Eukaryota; kingdom Metazoa; phylum Mollusca; class Cephalopoda; order Octopoda; family Octopodidae; genus Octopus; species Octopus bimaculoides. Next base: position 617 of record NW_026410477.1, on the reverse strand, counting down.
TTGTGAGTAAATGCCTAAATGATAATCTAGATAAGCTGGGTTCTTCGAAAAAGAAAAAGAAAAAGGTAACAACCGGCTAATTCGCACATATCAAATAGAGTCTGTAAGTAAAACATTAAAAATA
>NW_026410477.1:0-330 GCF_001194135.2 Octopus bimaculoides | reverse complement strand
AATAATAATAATGATCCATGGATGGAATTTATAAATATTTTATCACTACGCGCGTTTCCACAAATCACATGTTTTTTTTCTGACCATTACCCACATTCTTGCGTACTCGAAAGCGTTTCCTGTAAACGAACTTAAAGGATATATGTCTATGTGTACATACTATATAAAGTAAGTCTGGAGATATGAGATGAATATATTTATTTCACCAGTTGATGTCTATAAGTTGACGGCCGTTTTGCAACCAGCATTAGCTAATTTGGGGATGTTGAATCGAAATCTAGCATCAGATTTAGTCTATTACATCAGAATTTTGAGTTATAAAATGATTTA
>NW_026410476.1:0-1231 GCF_001194135.2 Octopus bimaculoides | reverse complement strand
CCACCACCACCTCTTTCACTCCACTACTACCTAAACCACCACCCCATCACTAAAAGCAACAGCAACAAGAGTAGTAGTAGTAGTAGTAGTAGTAGTAGTAGTAGTAGTAGTAGTAGTAGTAGTAGCAGCAGCAGAGATTAGTTAACTTTGTACGGGTCCTCCTCAACTTGCATGAAATAGGAACCACTTCGCCCTCATGTTGTGGGACGCAGTAATGAAGTACTGGAGAGATTGCAAAAAAGGCGAGGTGGTCCTCGCTGGAATGCCTTTCATCATAGGTCTGCTGGGTGAGAGCTGACCTGAGGCCATAAATCATCATCATCATCATCATCATCATCGTCGTCGTCGTCGTGTCTGTGTTTGTCCTGTGTCAACTGCTTGACAACCGGTGTTAGTATTTTTTGATATCATTATTAATAATATTTATTCAAGACACTGCCAGGAATTGAACTCTGAATCTTGGGGTTAGTAGCCCACACTGCATTCCATCCATTTCGTCTCCAGTCAAAAGTATTTCGTCTGCCGTTACGTTCTGAGTTCAAATTACGCCGAGGTCGACTTTGCCTTTCATCCTTTCAGGGTCGATAAATTAAGTACCTGTTACGCACTGGGTTTGATCTAATCGACTTGATCCCTTTGTCTGTCCTTGCTTGTCCCCTCTATGTTTAGCCCCTTGTGGGCAATAAAGAAATAAGAACAGATACAATTCTTTATCAATGTCCCATACCTGATGATGTACGTATGTTGTTAAACCCTTTTAGGGGAATTTCGTCCAAGGAAAGATCCCTTTATATATGTAGTGTTTAAAAGGAAACACAGCATATGCAAAAGCTAGGCGAAAGAAATTGCCGCAGAGAACGACAGATGATGTTTTGTAGTTATTTCTGCCCCTCGGGGCTGTATATTCCATCCAGCCTCGAAATGAATTTGTAACTCCGGCCTGAATTATATACAAATAGTGTAAAGGCTGTCTACTGATATGAAGAAAAGCTGCACAAGCTAACCAAATTCAAACCATGAATAAAAGGGAGGCAACTCACCCCAAAGCACTCTCGCATGTCAATGACTTTCAGCTGTTTTAACACCCCATACTTTCAGTGGTGGGGGTGGAGGTGGGGGGTTATGGTACTATAACACACCGAACCGCCTCCGAAAAAGAAAAAAAAATACATTGAATGTGTGTAGTCGATAATGTTTACAACAATTGCACTGTTTCCAATTCATAGACGTA
>NW_026410475.1:0-437 GCF_001194135.2 Octopus bimaculoides | reverse complement strand
ATAATCAATCTAATCCAGATTAATATTTTTCTCAGTAAATTTTGTTTTAGGAGATAAATTTGACGTTTACCTTACTGCAACTTTTGACCATATGTCTTTTTAGAATTCTACTAAGTTATTATTACCTTCATTCTCTGGTCTAAATAGTCACCTGTATTACACTGGTTGTTTCATCTCACAGAAATTGATTGATCCTCATTGTTAGAATGATTTAAACTAACTTTGCTAGCTACAACCATCATCTCTTCAATCAATTACATTCTTCTTCCTTTTCTCATTCCATTTAGTCCCACTTCTGCAACTAACTTTCTACCAGTGACCAATAACTTGCAGTAAATTACACATGCAATATCACAATGAATTTTATCTTAATGCTTGTATTTCTTGTGATAATCTACTTCTGCTATCTCCATCACATGTGAAGTCACTTTGTGCGA
>NW_026410474.1:0-327 GCF_001194135.2 Octopus bimaculoides | reverse complement strand
AAAATAAAATTGAAATCAAAATTAAGAATAACATTCATAGTTTACTGTTACTTCTTGCATGCGCACGTGGTCCTTTTGTTCTGGAGGCATGGTAAGTTCAACTCCCTGTGATAGTAAATTACTAGTATCTGTTTTTGTAAATTAAATAGTGGTCAAGTCTTGTTTTCTAGGAGTGGCTGTAGCTGTCGAATAACCAGCAGCAGTAATAATAATAATAGTAGTAGTAGTAGGAGTCGTCCTGGTGAAGTTGTTCCCCCTGTGGTTTTAATAGAAATCAGGTTCTTCAATCCCCTTTGTTTATTTCTTATGAATAACTTGCAAATCCAT
>NW_026410473.1:0-254 GCF_001194135.2 Octopus bimaculoides | reverse complement strand
TAGATAGATAGATAGATACCCTCCTCCATAAAAAAATTCTTTGAAAAAAAATTGTTTTGTAAGATAGTTTCAATTTTTAAGGAATATATCTTGAGAAACTAAATTGTGTGATATAGGGGAGATAACTTTTTGACGACTCGTGCAGACTTTTATTTATGATAAAGTGTATTCAGGGTCTGTTATAACGTGAAATTGTTATATTGAGTTAGCTCTGTATATGTCTTTTTATTACCAATTATCTGTTATGATTTCTG
>NW_026410472.1:0-316 GCF_001194135.2 Octopus bimaculoides | reverse complement strand
TCTCCCTCTCTCTCTCTCTCTCTCTCTCTCTCTCTCTCCCGCTGTATATATATATATATATGTGTGTGTATATATATAAATCAGAAAGAAATAGTTTCATGAAATTTCATTTAATGTTTCTCTGTCATTTATGGCTTTATACTTGTATTCTCTTGTATTGTACTCTGTATTCTATATGTTTGTAGAAAGATGACTTAAGGATATTTTTCTTATCGGTACTACCGGATTACTTGAAATCATATACTGTGACTTAAATTTATATGTATATATCAAAGATCCCTATGGATCACACAGGTTGTAATCCTTTAAAACATAT
>NW_026410471.1:0-454 GCF_001194135.2 Octopus bimaculoides | reverse complement strand
AGAGGTGATGGTGATTCGATTGTTGATCGAGACGTTTTGTTGAATGTGAGTGTACGGGTCACTGTTTGTATCTCTGCCAAATTCTTTCCTTTCCCAAATTTGACATTGACCAAATTTAGTACACATCTGTTCGCTATTTTTCCTGAGCCGTTTAATTTCGGTTGCATTACAAAAATAAATACTTCGAGTCTCCCCTTTTTTTTTTCTTCTTCGTTTAACAAACAACATTCGCTTATAGAGCTCGACTCCACAAGAATACGGAAAGAAATTCTAGCAAGAAATGGTACTGGCAAAAATGGAAGAGAAGAAGCGGTAAGAAATGTTTGAGATGAATTGGAATGGTACAGAAATGTAATTTAGGAGTATACGTACGTAATATATATATATATATATGTATAAACATATATGTGTGTGTGTGTGTGTGTGTGTGTGTGTAAATACATACACACACACA
>NW_026410470.1:283-397 GCF_001194135.2 Octopus bimaculoides | reverse complement strand
CTTTATCTCTCCCTCTGTATCCCTTTATCTCTCCCTCTGTATCCCTTTATTTCTCTCTCTGTAGCCCTTTATCTCTCTCTCTGTATCCCTTTATCTCTCCCTCTGTATCCCTTT
>NW_026410470.1:0-150 GCF_001194135.2 Octopus bimaculoides | reverse complement strand
CTGTATCCCTTTATATCTCTTTCTCTCTGTATCCCTTTATATCTCTTTCTCTCTGTATCCCTTTATCTCTCTTTCTCTCTGTATCCCTTTATCTCTCCCTCTGTATCCCTTTATCTATCTCGCTGTATCCCTTTATTTTTCCCTCTGTAT
>NW_026410469.1:0-494 GCF_001194135.2 Octopus bimaculoides | reverse complement strand
GATGAGGACAAATATCTGTCAAATGTAAATAATGTAAATAATGTACAGAATTTCTCGTCTCTTAAATATAGAACTGTACTAAAAGTGATAGTTTAGTATGACAGAAATGAAAAAGTGTTATAATTTTTTATCAACTTCCTTATGTTTTGGGATCAAATCCTGCCAAAATAACTCTTGATCATTACCCACCTGGTGCTTATGAAATGGTGAAATGTTGGTCTTTGATGCTGAGGTGGATTTTTATCAACCTTTTAACTTCTTTCACTGCTACCCCAACAGAAAAGAAATCTGTAATATTGCATTAATCTAAGATATCATCATCATTGTCATCATCATCACCATCGTCATCATCATCGTCATCATTGCCGTCAGCAGCATTACTGCTGTTGTCATTATCATCGAGATGACCACCATCAGCATTATCAGTTATCATCCTCAGCACTACCGATTACCATGATCATGGTCATCGTCACCATTACCACCACCACCGTCGT
>NW_026410468.1:0-418 GCF_001194135.2 Octopus bimaculoides | reverse complement strand
ATCCGGATTTCAGGGTTATTTCCCTTCGTCGGCGTTCGACAGCTGATGGCAAAGAGATGGCAAAGGAATAAATGATTATCTTATGAACTTCATTAGCTTACAGCTGTTTCTGCTAGGGGATCCAGTGCACACAGAGTTGAGTGCCTGAATAACACCTTATAGTTTCATCGGAGCCTCGAAACATGAAGTGCAATTTATTTGTGAAGGTCATATGGAATGAATACAAGTCAGGAAATTTGAGTGGTGAATCTATATTTATTTAACCTCGTGTCTTCCTTAGGGTTACGGATTTTCGTGACCTCTTCATGTCCTATAAATTTCAGTATGAAAATATTTATGCGTACATATTCGCATTAATATGTATATTCAGTATTTTACTCTTTTACTTGTTTCAGTCATTTGACTGCGGCCATGCTGG
>NW_026410467.1:0-322 GCF_001194135.2 Octopus bimaculoides | reverse complement strand
CGCTAAGCATTTCGTCCAGCGCGCTAACGATTCTGTCAGCTCACCGCCTTCAGCCATGACTAATAATATATTTATTACAAATTATTTTAAAAGGTAAAAGATATGTGTACGCGTGCGTGTGTGTATGTGCGCGCGCGTGTTGAGAAACTCTAAAGTAACAGGCTACTACTGAATCAGTGGTTTACATACATATACATATATATACATGCATATACATACATACATACATATATATATATGTCCTCGTCTGTTGTTTTTTTCGTAAATTCTCCCATATATATACCCTTCTGTCCCTTCCTCCTTGTTCCACTTCCTCCCTCCA
>NW_026410466.1:0-373 GCF_001194135.2 Octopus bimaculoides | reverse complement strand
ATCATAAGATAATGATAATAAAACGACTACACGTGTTTCATAACCAATTTAATACTGTGAAAATTTAATTTTAATTTTTAATAAATTGAATTTAATTATATACATTCATTTGTTATTTATTGTTGGTTGATATATACATACTTTTATTATTATGATTGTTGTATTTTGACACGAAGATTAGCTATATTTTTGAATAGAATTGATTTTCGATAATTTTAATCGATTTAAATATTCCTTCTATTTGAAAATTATTTTGCAACACGTGTAGTGGTTTTATTATCATTATCTTATGATATTTACGTTGTATTTATATTATACTTATTTATTGTGCTTTTACTTGTTTATTTTTCTATATGTGACGGTGGATTTTCAT
>NW_026410465.1:0-1179 GCF_001194135.2 Octopus bimaculoides | reverse complement strand
ATACACAATGCTTCAAGCGAACTACAATACTCTCCTATATATATACTCTCATCAGTTTGATTTTGCATTGCATCTTTTTCTCTCTCTTGGCAGGGTTGATGCTGAACGAGTGAAGCTGGTGGGGCCAGACCGAGCCTGTGCAGAATGGATTCTACGCAGTGGCGGCAAGATTCACTGGAAAGGAACGAAACATGTGGAGCAGGACTACAACCGTTTACCATTGTCTAACTTCTCCCGCTACAAAGTGGAGACAATTGATGCCACAGACACAGCAGTTATGAATATTGGATTCCACCATTTGGGTACGTAGGGGAGGGTAGGCTGGGTACTCACCATGGCTCATACCACTTGGGATGGTAGGGTTGGGTAGACACCATTTGATAAGGCAGTTATCATCATTTGAATAGGTAGGTGTGTATATTTGGACATCATGGCTTATACCAGGGGTTTTCAAACTGTGGTCCGCAGACCACAGGGGGTCCGTGGACAGCAAATACTTTTTATGGGCAATTTGATTTTATATATTTATTTTTTAATCGAAATCTTTTAATTGACAATAAACCTATTTGTTAAATAAATAAATGTAAAAATATGTTATTTTAAGCAAATATTTATGAATAAATTTCATAAGCGTTTGTAAGGGAGTCCCTAAGGTAAAGCCTGAAATATAAAGGGGTCCGCAAGTCAAAAGGTTTGAAAACCCCTGGCTTATGCCATTTGTTTTGTGGGGTAGGTAGGTAGGTAGGTTGGGTACTCACCATGGGCTAGGCTGAGTCGCCATGGTTTTAAACTCTGCCAAATTAGATTGGAGCCTGGTGTAGCCATCCGGTTGCACCAGTCCTCAGTCAAATCGTCCCACCCATGCTAGCATGGAAAGCGGACGTCAAACGATGATGATGATGGTTAGGGCAAAACTTTGGATTCAGTCCAACTGTGTCTCACTTTGGGCAATCATCTATTATATTTTTTCTTGGTCAGTTATTTTTAGTGTTTTGACAATCAAAAAGTCATTCTAAAATTGTTTTTAACGTAAGCATGCTCAAACAAGTTGAATGCTTACACAGACCAGGTTTTACAGCCACATCATCCAAACCGACTGGTTGAAACCAGGCCTAGCTGTTAGTGTGTGTTTATCTTATGCTATTTACTTTACTTTATATTATACTCATTTATTGTGCT
>NW_026410464.1:0-463 GCF_001194135.2 Octopus bimaculoides | reverse complement strand
TAATAATAATAAATAAACCTGAAATTGGCTTAAATGAAAGTACCAATAATACTGTGGATCCTAGCATTGGAAGGAGGGAAGCGATCAGTATGCTGAATAATGCTGGCAGTAGACCCCATAAAGGGCGCAATAACTGTAATTGTAGGGACCCACTAAGATGTCCGATTAGCGGATATTGTTGCCGGGATAATGATTTTTATAAATGTAGAGTTGAAACGCAAAACGGTCAGAGAAAAATATATATTGGTAGTTCGACATTCTTCAAGCAGCGGTAGCGAAGCCACCTGAGCCCTTTTAAGGATCCTAAATATAGGACATCTACGGCATTGGCATCATATGTAAATGACCTTAAAGAAAGGAATATCGCATTCAAATTATCATGGTCTATCCTTGCACATTCTACACAATGCTTCACAGTAATTATTTCATTATAATATATATGTATGTATATATGTACGTATAT
>NW_026410463.1:354-575 GCF_001194135.2 Octopus bimaculoides | reverse complement strand
CACCTAACTGTCTGGATGTTTTGCGTCCTTGTCCCATTTTGTATTATTCATATATACATACATATATATTATTATTAATACGATTCAGGAATATTCGCCCAAACATTTAAACTAGATGGCGGATTATACCGTATGATATTTCGTTCCCTATTTTTACGTTTATGAATATTAGTGCTGTTCTGCATGGAATATTCTATCTTTGAAGCCGCAATTGTAATATA
>NW_026410463.1:0-344 GCF_001194135.2 Octopus bimaculoides | reverse complement strand
TGCTGTTCTGCATGGAATATTCTATCTTTGAAGCCGCAATTGTAATATATGTATGGATGTATCTATATCTATACGTATATCTTTTTATCTGTTTTACTATCCATCTACCTATGTGAGTATGCACACGAAGACACACACACAGCGTGGGAGATGGAGAGAAATGAAACAGAAATCAATGTATATACTTATACATACACGCATATATACGCGTATATGCGTAGAAATATGTTATATATGTATATGCATGCAAACATACCTATAACATGCACTCATATACATGTATCTATGTGCATGTTATATATGCGTGTATATGTATACACACACACATATATATATATATATAT
>NW_026410462.1:0-318 GCF_001194135.2 Octopus bimaculoides | reverse complement strand
GTTTGACTTAGATAAGAGTCATAGGCAGGGTCCCAGTTACTGGAAACTAGGTGCGTTATTCACGGCGTGCCAAGCTTACAGAGACCGGATTAGCACACTAGTTAAGAGGGCGTTGACGGGCACCAGCATCAACAATAGATGGTGGTATGCCCTAAAGAAAGCAATTAAAATAGAATCGGTTAGGTATAGAAAGGTTCTAGTGATAGATCGAAATAGAATAGAGGGAGACCTAGTTAAGAAATTAGAAGAAGCACATAGATGTGGCATTATGTCCAATGTGTTGGCAGTGAGGTTGGCCCTTGACCAACATTTCAACGC
>NW_026410461.1:0-305 GCF_001194135.2 Octopus bimaculoides | reverse complement strand
CATAATTTATAGCGAAAGTGAGTCAGATAGTACCTTATTTTTCAAGTTTTATCGTAATTAGTTATATTGGATTGGGTACATACGTATATATGCATCTTTCTACGCGCATATTTATATATGCGGATAGATGTGTGATTGTACATATACATACTTACAGTATACTACGAACAGTATACAACGTACAGTAGGTTCAATGGTAAATAACCCAGCCAATTCCAGCGCTCTATACGAGTTGATATACCTAGATTTTAATGAATCCTGCAACTGATCTCTCTCTCTCTCTCTCTCTCTCTCTCTCTCTCTAT
>NW_026410460.1:458-746 GCF_001194135.2 Octopus bimaculoides | reverse complement strand
CAGATGGTACTAATGTTGTTCTTGTGAGTAAAGATGTTGTTGTTTGCGCTGATGTTGTCAATGGTGTTGAAGTTGCTGTTGTTGGTAATGCTGTTTGTGTTGTTAAAATTGATGTAGGTGCCATTGGTATAAAGGTTGTGGTTGTTGGAAAAGATATTGGTATTGATGTAACCGTTGTTGGTGTTGATGTAGTAGCAGGTAGAGATGTTGTCGCTGATGTTGGTGTTGTTATGGATGTTGTTGATGTTGGTACTGATAAAATGGGTGATGGTACCAGAGATATTGTCC
>NW_026410460.1:168-398 GCF_001194135.2 Octopus bimaculoides | reverse complement strand
GTTTTTACGGGTTTTGATGTTGTTGTTGTTGGTAATGATGTTGAAATTGATGTTGGGGGAACAGACACTGGTGCAGTTGTTGATGTTGATTGTATCGATGTTGAAACTGATGTTACAAATGGTGGTAATAAAGTAATAGTTTGAACTGATGTAGACGCTGGGATGGATGCTATTGTTGTTGGTATTGAAGTTGTTGTGGGTATTGATGTTGTTGTTGGTATTGATGTTGT
>NW_026410460.1:0-158 GCF_001194135.2 Octopus bimaculoides | reverse complement strand
ATTGAAGTTGTTGTGGGTATTGATGTTGTTGTTGGTATTGATGTTGTTGTGGGAATTGATGTTGTTGTGGGTATTGATGTTGTGGGCATTGATGTTTTTGTGGGTATCGATGTTGTTGTGGGTTTTGATGTTGTTGTGGGTTTTGATGTTGTTGTGGG
>NW_026410459.1:1164-1873 GCF_001194135.2 Octopus bimaculoides | reverse complement strand
AGTTTTGTGTGAATTTAAAGCAAACTAGATTTTTTGTTTGACTATTTAATATTTTTTACTACTATTATTGAGGTAGTCTGGCAGCCGTTTTGTGTCATGAACTTTTTAGTTTAAATGGTTGCTTTGACATTAGATTTATTTATGTTTAGGTGTAAGGTTCTAAATCCAAGGTTCGAAAACCGAATTTGTGAAGCCAGATTTTATGAAATCCAAATTTTCGAAATCCATATTTTTTGAAAATCAAATTTATGAGGCCAGGTTTTGTGTGGCCAATTTTGGTGGAACCAAAATTTGTGAATCCAGAATCACGAATCCAAGATTGTGAAATCAATTTGGTGAAGCCGGGATTCTGAGTTCGAATTTCTGAACTATATATACTTTACATTTATAAATATTTTTACTGCACATCTAATGTAGCATTAATATATTTTTGTTCGTATATATTTTTGTATTTTGGCTGTTTTTTTTTATGCTGACACTTAATTGTTAATATTTTACAAAATACTTCATGGTGTGTTGTTGTTTGGGGTTCACCCCATCCTTGATGGTTGTGTAAATTCGGGTTATGGCCACCAGGTCGTAACAATATATATATATATATATATTTTCTAACAAAACTGTCCGATGAACGGGAACGTGAAACTCAGAGTAACGGTTTTTTTTGTTATATTTCTGCTGCTTTTAAATAAAGTATATATATATATATATA
>NW_026410459.1:0-514 GCF_001194135.2 Octopus bimaculoides | reverse complement strand
ACTCCTGTTGCCAGATATAGGGTCTTCCAGCAGCCACTCTCTTGACCCAGGGCAGCACTACCTCCTCTAGGCACATGATGTAGGCCTCCGTGTTGAGTCTGAGGCCATGTGGGAAGATGAATGAAGGCATAACGTCGCTATCACTAGTGATCACTCTAAACACCATGATGTTGACTGGATATTTGATTTTTATCCCTCTTGGTACATGTTCTCAGATCGCACTGTCCTCAGATTGACACCCAAACACTCTGAAATGTTCGTATTGGAGCTTCCGGCGTGTCGTTTCCAAATTTCTGGCTGAGTGAATTGCATTATGGTGCTGTTTTTCTCACAGACGGTGCCCAACTGACCCTGCTATATTGTGTAGTCGACAAAATCAAAAACAAATTATGCGCATGCGCGAAATTAAAAATATAAAATAGTGTAAATTTACCCATTGCACCTTGTATGTATGTATGTATGTAATATATATATATATATATGTATATATGTATGTATATATGTATGTATGTAT
>NW_026410458.1:0-273 GCF_001194135.2 Octopus bimaculoides | reverse complement strand
CATGTCAATGTGGAATACGAATCTCCAACTATACTACTCTAATGGAGTACTGACCCACAAAAAATATTAATATCAACGGTGGCATTTTCCAAGGTGACTCACTTTCCCCTTTAATTTTCTGCATAGCCTTAATACCCCTTACAAATGAATTTAACAGATCAGGGTATGGATATGAAATTGACGACAAGAAAGTAAGTCATCTATCTTATATGGATGACTTAAAACTCTATGGCGAAGACGATAATGAGCTTGAAGGACTACTACGTTCTGTGA
>NW_026410457.1:0-618 GCF_001194135.2 Octopus bimaculoides | reverse complement strand
GGCTACACACAGAGGGGACAAACAAGTATAGACAGACGGATTAAGTCGAATATATCGACCCCAATGCGTAACTGGTACTTATTTAATCGACCCCGAAAGGCAAAGTCGACCTCGGTGGAATTCGAACTCAGAACGTAGCAGCAGGCGAAATGCTTAGGGGTATTTCGCCTGGCGTGCTAACGATTCTGCCAGCTCGCCGCCTTACCACTCGCCAGTCATAGTCAGCTAATAGTGCTGATGATGGTACGCATTCGAGCAGAGAATCTATTAATGTTCCATTACATTCGTATGTATATGTTCCTTACACTTGTCTAGGGTGGGTCTTCTAGCAACTTATTTTAGTAATACTCTAATATGTTATGTATGTTTAAAGTAATTCCAGTTTTAATATATAAATTGTGAGGCTTGAAGCTGGTTGTAGCAACAAACTGCAGCTCTCGAGTGTCCAACAGGGGTTTCAATTTCATAATTTTTGTTTCGTTCTCTAGATTGTATGTATGTATGGTCTGTGGACAACCCAGTGTGATGATGCCTAGTGAGATGTTTAGTGCTGTTGGTAGTTGGTTGTAATTTGTTGTGAGGAGATTAGCAGCCCGGGAAAGACCGGTATTGTTCATG
>NW_026410456.1:0-259 GCF_001194135.2 Octopus bimaculoides | reverse complement strand
ATATATAGGTATACAGTTGTGTATATGTATATATATTGTAATCTTCCAATGCCGAAACACGTGTAGTTCCTTCATATTTAATAAATTTTGGTTGGTAATTTTGGTTACATCGTTTAAGTGTTATTTCGTGATGTGCAAACTGATACCATGGGTTTACTGTCATATATACTCATTAGGTTATTTTTGTAATATCTGAAACAGAATACCCACATATCGATTAATCCCCCAAAATTGAATATTGACTTTTATCAGATACTTT
>NW_026410455.1:0-236 GCF_001194135.2 Octopus bimaculoides | reverse complement strand
CACACATACACACAAACACACACACACACACACACACACACACATACACAATCACACAAACACAATCACACAAACACTTGTGTATGTACACATTCATACCACATCATACTGTTTCACACATATACTAACATATACTAACGAATCTTTTTCAAGAAGATATCAAGATATAAATCTATTGATCTTTCACTTTCGCTCGCTCTCTCTCTCTCTCTCTCTCTCTCTCTCTCTCTCTCTCT
>NW_026410454.1:0-381 GCF_001194135.2 Octopus bimaculoides | reverse complement strand
ATATATACATACATATATATATATATATATACATATATATAGAGAGAGATATTCAAATATATATGTATACATACATATATATACATATATGTGTATATATATGTATATTTATATACACAAAGTACAGACATATATGTATATATATGTGTATATGTGTGTGAGCGTGTGTGCGGGGGGATTTACGTGGGTGTATGCGGGTGGGAGTGAGTGTGCTTGAATATTGAATCTTTTGACTTGCAATTAAAATTTGTTTCTGTTAATTTTTTGCTTTATTTTTTTCATTTTTTTATTGATTGAATTCAGAGCTGTACATCATCGAGCATAATCCATGTATATGTGTGTGTGTGTGTGTGTGTGTGTGTATAAATATATATATATATA
>NW_026410453.1:0-403 GCF_001194135.2 Octopus bimaculoides | reverse complement strand
GTATGTATGTGTGAGTGTTTGTGAGTGATTGTGCGTCTGTATGTATAGATCACGACAACGAATGTAAATGATACACGTAATTGCATAAGCAAATATTCATGTATTCACCAAGCAAGATGTGTAAATTTACGAATTAGCATATCAAACCCCTCCACTGCCGATTCCCGCTGTCTTTATTGTAATATAATAATAAAGCCTTCATTGGACGTAAACAGAATAAAAGGCTTCCACAGTTTATTTCTCCAATAATTTAAGTACCGAATTTAGTGAATGAATGGAATTTTAACCAATGTTAACTAAGTTATAACTCCCGTGGTTAGGAAGCCATATTTCTTTTGTTTAGAATTATCAAGTATAACTAAACTTTGTTGTGGTTATATTTAATTAAATTGAACCAAAACTG
>NW_026410452.1:0-284 GCF_001194135.2 Octopus bimaculoides | reverse complement strand
ATATATGTATGTATGTATATGCGTGCGAATGTATCTGTATGTATGTACGAGTTCATAGCACTAAATATGTTTAATGCGCATACACGCCTACAGTAGCATATTGTATACACAGTTATATATAGTATTGTAATGTATATATGCATGTATATATATATATGGATAAGCATATATACACATATACGCATATACGCATATAGTAACTGTGCGTATATATATTTTAGACGCCAGTCTATACCTACTCTGTCATATGTATGCTCACCACATGCACACACACACACACACAC
>NW_026410451.1:494-1344 GCF_001194135.2 Octopus bimaculoides | reverse complement strand
GTATATATATTTATATATATGTATATGTATGTATATATATTTATATATATATGTATATGTATGTATATATATTTATATATATATATGTGTGTATGTATATATATATATATATATATATATATGTATATATACATATGTATATATATTTATATGTATGTATATATATATATATATGTATATATACATATGTATATATATTTATATGTATGTATATATATATATATATGTATATATACATATGTATATATATTTATATGTATGTATATATATATATATATGTATGTATGTGTATGTATATATATGTGTATATATATATGTATATATGTATATATATATGTGTGTGTGTAAATATGTATTTGTATTTGTAGTTTGCTGCTGCTTTTATTCATGCTTTTGCTAAGGTTAGCTCACTGGGAATATATGTCAGGTATTGATCTTCTGGCTGCCTCTTCAATCTGCGCTAATATGCTGCCAATTCAAAAGTTTCCAGTTGCTTATTTTTGACCTCCTTAATGGAGATGACTGTGATTTAGTTACTTACAGCAGATTACATGCAAATACTTATGAATCATATTTCTACTTCTTGCGAGACATTTGAACCTAGCATTAGCCTGGACAAGACTGTTGTAATGTTTCAGCCTGTACCAGGAAATCCACATGTGGTACCAGTTATCTTGGTTGAAGGAACAATTCTGAAAGTGGTAGACAAATTTGTCTACCTGGGCAGCACACTCAGTCGTGCTTGCTCCCTGGATGATAAAATATCTTTCAGGCTGCAGAGAGCAACTGATTCCTTCCAGTCTCTTCAGTCTTGTGTCTGGTCCCAGCATGGCATCACAAAGCAAACAAA
>NW_026410451.1:0-484 GCF_001194135.2 Octopus bimaculoides | reverse complement strand
TCCTTCCAGTCTCTTCAGTCTTGTGTCTGGTCCCAGCATGGCATCACAAAGCAAACAAAAATTGCTGTGTACCATGCATGTGTACTGACATCGTTCCTTTACTCATGTGAGAAATGGACCCTTTACAAATGTCCTGTAAGGTCCTTGAACTCTTTCATCAGAGATGTCTCAGATACATTCTGAATGTTGGCTGGACCTTAAAATCTCCAGACACACAGGTCCTGAGGACAGCTTATCTCTTGAATATTAAGGCAATGGTGCACAAGCACTGGTTATGTTGGATTGGATACCTTATTAGCAGAATCCTTAAGCAGATGCCATATGGGGAATTTGTGATTGAAAAGAGACCCCGGCAGAAACCAAGGCTGTGTTTTAAGGACTGTGTCAAATCCTCATTAAAGGCCTGTGATACTGACTAGGAGAGCAATGCCTGTCATCGCCACAGATGGAGGAAGCAGGTTAAAGAGAGGGGTTGATATTTTTG